>NC_133650.1:158984549-159284549 GCF_009905375.1 Apium graveolens
AGAAGCTTAAGAAATTGATCAAGCCTCAGTGATATAAATCAAGCTTGTGGATTTAATCAAGTGACAGAGATCTTGTCAGGGTATCAATTAATTACAGGGATATAATCTGAAGAAAATCATGTTATCAAAGTCAAGACATGAAGAAACGTCACGGAAGTTAGTCATTCATGAATCAGTCACTACATCGAATGTCAACATTGAAGTGGTGGAATTGATTCATAATATTCAGTGATTTTCAGAAGATTGTCAGAAGAGTGGTTGTTGTTCAAGAATAGTATTAATTCTCTATTAATTAATTAAGTCATATAATTTAATTAAGAAAATAAATTATATCTGCAAATATTAATTAATTGATTAATTGATTAATTAATTCTTAATTAATATTATATATTTTCAAAACTGATTTTGAATTAATATTCAATATTAATTCAGCAAGACAAACATTTGAACTGGTATGACAATTGCATTGTCATACCGAAAGTCTTTCCAGTTCTTTTAGATTGTCTTGCCAAAAGTCTTTCCAGCTCAAAGGATTGTCTTGCCAAAAGTCTTTCCAGCTCAAAGGATTGTCTTGCCGAAAGTCTTTCCAGCTCAAAGGATTGTCTTGCCGATAGTCTTGCTAGTATAATTCAATTGGATTGTTTTGATTACTTAAAGACAGAAGCAGATCATTCAAGAAAGAATTGAATATTTTCAACCAACTCAAGAACACAGAAACAAAAAGAAAGCAGAGAACTTATTATCATCAACTGCAATATTACAGGCATTAATTTCTAGTATTTATTGTTAAATCTAAACCACTAGAAATCCTTCTCTTGTTCTTGTGTAATTATCTAGCGGTTTAAAATCCCTAGAACTTAATCTCAAATTGCTTTTAGCATTTGATCTTTTTATTTCAAAAATAGAAAAAGTTCATGTCAAATTTATTCTAGATTTGGAATAATTTATTTGAGATTAATCCCTTGTAAACGATACCGTTGTTGTAACACCTTTCAAGTTTAATAATAGTTTTATTTAACTTGAATTTTGTTTCACTTTTTTATTCCGCATTATATTCGATTAAACAGTATAGTTTGTATTGAACCCCCTTCTACAAACATATTGGAAACTAACACTTCTAGTTCGTTCCCACAGGGAATCAAGTTTCTAATTTCCGTCAATGTATCTATGCAACAATGGTATGGTTATTATTCAATGCTAAGACGATTAACAAGTTGAGATTTTTTTAACTAAACTTAAGCTAACAATTATAACTAAGAGAATAAGAATGGTTGAGTTAATATATATGAAAAATATGGGATTCTAAATTCATTAAATACTTCATTCAATAGCCTTTCATTCTTAACCTTAGCATGTAATGGTGATGACATTAATCAGATAACATAAAACTGATAAACGTCAACTTTCGTTGCACGAATACCATACTACCAGACATCCACAAAAGAGATAGAAGCTGAATAGACACCAATTATATTGAGACCCTATATGCCTATAGATTATGACAACATAACGGTTTAATGCACAATTTATCTCTCTTGATTACATAGGGCAAGTAAGATGGTTAAAATTACCTACGCATCATGCATAACAATAACACATGAACCTATGCTAGCATGACAAGTTCTAAATTCTTAAATTCACTTTCGCTTCATTAAGAATTAACCCGCTATCTTATAAGTCCGTGACGCTTATAAGATGAATAAGCACAACATATACTAGGTCATCATACAATCACCGCACACTAACGCATCGAAACAAATTAACTAAAGAAATCCAGAAATAAATCTGTTAGAACCCCACGATAACGATTAGCCCATGATCGGACTCATCATCAATGTGAGTTCCGATGAAAGCATGCTATAATAAACGTAGTCTTTATACTGAATAAAACCAAGTATGAAACACAAGTAAAGGTTCAAGAAATAAGAAAACTAGCATCCAACGTTACAACTTAAACAAAGAATCACAAGAATAAACTAGATCTTCTTCGCCTTGGTTGAATTGTGCTCTCCTTTTCTCCTTTTCCTTAGCTTTTGTATGTCTTTCCTTATGCAAAACGTCTTTATTTATCTATATATATATGTTGTAGAATTGACCAGGGCTTCAAACTCTCAAAATCCTAGTAGAAACAGAATTTTGCTATCCCGACCCCGCGCGCCCGCGCGCCCGCGCGCTGACTCCCTGGATAAAATTATGACTTCTTCATTTCCTTGCTAATTTGAGTTGGTTTTCAATGAGCTTTTATTCCAACACCATCCTAACACCCAATTAGCACTAAAACCATGCTAATTCACCTGATTACCTGGAGAATGCCTGAAAATGCAGAAATATTAAAAAACATAATAAAACACCAACAACTTTAGTACAATTACTCCAATTCAAAGCTTTACGGAGCGTAAAAAAGTGTCATAAATGCCACTCAACACGCGGCCGCCCTGAGCTTCTGAAAAAACTTGATTTTTCTGTTTTCGAGACCTTCTCGTGCTGGTTTCTTGAGGGCAATCGCCCGAGGCTCCATCCTAACACCCTTTTAGCATAGAAACATGTAAAATCCATTCCTTCTTTCCAATATGCCCTGTAATGCAAAACACTACAAAAATACATCAAAAACATAAACAACTTGAGTACAAATCACCAATTTGAGCCTTTACAAAGCGTTCTAAGTGGATAAAAATGCCACTTATCATATAGACCCACCAACATATCGGGTATCCCGACACTATGGCCTCATAATCAAGGGTCCGGTCCATCCCCGACCAATATCGTAACCATCCAGTCCATAAACCAGCATCCGGAATAATCAGTATGCTTTGATGTATCCCGACATCAAAATTCACATCGAGATATAGTACGGAGTATTCTATTGGAGTATGAATAGAGTATTTATCGTATCAAGAGTAATCACGAATTAAAATGAAAGTGTAATCAAAAGAACAGTAATTGTGTATCAGTCTGTGGAAATAAGAATTACCAATATTTATTGAGTCAAGAATTTGAATAAAAATAAGTAGTTCACTATTTTGAGTTTAGAATAGGGGAAAAAATTGCTTGATACGTGATCTACCTCAGGTCTATCACAATTCTCTAACACTGGCTTGAGC
Source organism: Apium graveolens (assembly GCF_009905375.1). NCBI lineage: Eukaryota > Viridiplantae > Streptophyta > Magnoliopsida > Apiales > Apiaceae > Apium > Apium graveolens. Next base: position 158,987,651 of record NC_133650.1, read on the forward strand.
TGCCTTGTTGGATTTCTATCTATCAAGGAAAGATACTCAGTTAGTGGACTCATATCTTAATCGTATATTAATCTGAATCCACACGGTTCTTATCGTCTACCCGTACGTTTATAACTGACTCGTTTAATAATTATCTAGCAATTAAGACTCGACTGACCACATAAATCACATAACACATAAGTCAGATAGTCACTCTAGGCTTGAAAATATTTCAAGAATCGAAATAGGATCAGTATTCGCATTATTGAACAATATTTGACTCGTTCTCTTATTTCTAGAATTTATTAGACCCATATTTCTAACTATTAGGATCTATAAATAAGTAAATATTAAAAGCCGGCTCGTTTCCGAAAGAAATTAAGATTTAAAACTATTTTTTTTGAAAGCAGATCATTTTTCTGAGTCTAAGGGATTTCGATTCGATTAAATCGGAAAAATGGTTCAATTATTAATAAATAAGAATTAATCAATTATTATTTAAAATACTTAATTATTCAAAATAATTAAGCCTAAAATATATCCTTAAATAATAAATCAGGAAAAATCAAAATTAAGAATGATTTTTTTTCATAATTTTTGGAATTAAATGAATTTACAATAAATTAATTAAAAACTGATTAATTATAATCAATTCAAGTAATTACTAAATAATTAATAAATAAGTAAAATTTTGGATTTTTGAAAATGATAAAAATAGTTCAGATTTATTTATAAAATAAATAAACTAATTAATTAAATTAATTAATCGATTTATTAAATTAATAAAAACTGAATTTTGGAATTTATAAAAATAAAAGGAAAATAAAATAAATGAGAAACATGTTTTTGCAATTGGAATTGGGGAAAACCGGATCAAAACCAGGTTCTAACCGGGTTTTAATCCAGGTCACCAAGAACAAATGGGTTCGCCGGCCGGTCTAAAATCCGGCGGCAAAAACCCAGTTTCTGGTCACCAATTTCAGGCTAAAATGAATCGATTTCAATCGATTCTTGCGTCGTTTTCCATCACCAGGAGCCCAGAAACACGACCCTTTGCTCGATGGCCATATACGATCATTGTATCGTCTTCTCCGGCGAAAACACGACCCACGCCGGCCGCCGGCTTTAGCTTTCCGATGAGCTCGATTTCTAGTTATTACACGAATCGTTTGTACTTGTTTTTATAGGGAATCGATTCTAAACTTCGTTCTGAACATTAATCAATCACTAACAACACCCCATAACCCCTAGAACTATTTCTCTGATCAAATCAAAACAGTGTCCGACCAAAATCCAATCTCACTTAATCATACATAAAATTACACGTTAATTAAAGCTAAGAACTCATACAATTAAACGCCTATGCTCAATCATACCTCAAACATCTCTAAAATAAAAAAAATGATTATAAAATTAAACACATAAACCCAAAAGTATGAACTATCATTTCAAGCAATCGTTTGATGAAATTAATACCTTAAACTAACTGTAAATCATTATACAAAGCTAAACCAACAATCAAATCACTCAAATAACCCTAAAATCAAAAAGCCCTAAATCAATCAAGAACCCTAGAAATCAAAATTGAAAATTCATGAATTAAAATATGAAATTGATGTTATAAACTGAAAGAACAGATTCAAACCTTCGATTTGAGTACTTTCATGATAGCAATTGATGATCAGAATCTCCTAAAATAATGATTTGATTCTCGACCCGAATCTAAGAACCCTAACCCGAATTTTAGAGAATTTTGGTATTTTCTGAATTTTTAATGATTTTATTATATTTAATTAATAAAATTAGGCTATTTATAATTACAAAAATAATACCCCTAATTAAAATTAAGGTCCCAATTTTATCTCTTAATAAAATTAATTGGCCCTTAATTAATAATTTATGTGGAATAATTTTTAAATATTTAATATCAAATAAATACAAAATATATGCCAAAATTTCCCAAAAATTGTGAATAATCAAAAAATGCAAAGAAATGAAATATTTGAAAGTCCCATGACTCTATAAAAATAAAAATATGATTAAGTGAGTTTTGAAGATAGTGTGTTCATGTGCATGTTTTATTATTTTTGTTAAAACATATTATCTCTACAAGTTAGATTGATTTGTTCACCACATTCATTATAACAACTCGTGTGTTTTTGAATTATTTAAATATGTGTATTGGTTTTGACTGCTCTGTGTTGGTTGATTATTGTATAGGTGTAATTTATAATATACCGGGTTGTTCGTGTGATTAATTATGGAGTCGTATTGGATTGTTTTTATTTTCCAAAGTGGATTTGGTGCAAATTTATTTGCATAAATATTGGGAATGTTTCAAAAATTATTTTTATGATTTTATAATTACAATAATTATTTTTAGGATTTTATAAAATTGAGAAACCAATATTTCATTAATTATTTATCTTTAAATGATTTTCTGAGTATGTTTAATGGTAAAATCCATATTTAATTCTAAAATTCTTTAAAAAATATGAAACTCATATTTATTTAAGTTTGGAATATTCTGAGAATTTTAAAATTATTTTGGAAATTTTCGGGATTAATTTTACCTACGCGTTGTTTCGTTAATTGTTAAAAAGCGGGTATAAATCGCGCTTCAGAAATTGTTTTAAAATTTCAAAATTTACGTTTTTATTTACTTTGGGATATTTGTAACATCTTAAGACTATTTTCGTAAATTTCTGAATTTATTTAAAATACAGCTCGATTCGTTAATTTCGAAATGGGGATACGAGTTACATTTCAAAAATGTTTTAAAAAATTATAAAAATTCTATTTCATTAGTTTCGGGATTTTTAGAAAATTTTAGGATTATTTTGGTAACGGTTTGGGTAATAATTATTCGGAGATTTTACCGTTAAAATCGATTAAAATGATACGAATCGGTTCTTAATCAGCCAGGACACGACACATGTCCATTAAACGGGACACGTGCCGTGTAATTAAACGAAGCAGAGGATTGAGTCGTTGGAGATGGTAAACATCAATCTGTAGTCTCTCAATCTCTCATCTCTCGTCCTCTCTCTCTCACTCTACTCTCTCTCCGCTCTCTCTATTATCAATCTCTCTCGGTCTTTCCTTTCTTTTCTTGTTGACGTTCCTTCTTATTACTCCTTATGCCGCCTGTGTTTCGGTAACTACTTCCAGCCTTTTTGTTTCGATTGCTAATCGATTCATCTATGTTGTTATATGTATATGTATGCATACGTGATTGTATGTATGTGTATTGATGTGTGTATACAGTTCGTGTATGTGTGTGTCTATGTGGGTGAAGTTTGGGTGCGTGGCTTTGAACTTTCCGGCCGTCCCTGTGTTCTTGGTAGCTTTGCGATGTTCGTATTGTGGCGCGTTGTGCGCGTGTAACCCTGTTCTGTTGGTTGTATTCCGGTTCAGTAAGTTGAATTAATCCGTGTAATTATTTTAATTGTAGGGAATTATGACTACGATTCATAATATAAATAATTTTATGCGATTGGTTTTAACTGAATTAATTGGTGGAATTTTTGTGTTGGAACCCGAATAATTGGGTGCCCCGAAAATTTTGCCGCCGTCGGCGATGAGCCTCGGCGAGCCGACGGTGGACAATGATGAATCATTTCTGAGTCCTACAAATAAAAATGTAAACATGCGAGTAATAATAATTAATAACTAAATTATATCGGTGATTGGAATTTGTAAGTTATAACTGGTTGTCGTGGTTCGAATTGGATTGTGATTTGTGTTATTGACGTCGATGATGTTTCGACGGGTAGTCCGATAAACAAAGGGGACGCTGTCCGATTTCCGGAAAATCAAACTACGGAAATACGGGAAGCGTATCCGAGGATTATCGGGACGTCGAACGAGTATAAGTAAATACATATACGTATGTTTATACGAAACCTGATTGTATGTTGTGTTGTATATTTTGGCCAAAACACAGTAACCCTAATTTCGTAAAATGACGAGTATACGTATTTTCTGAAAATGAACTATGGATCAATTTCGAGAATATGAACCCTAATTGTGTTCTGTGTTATTCTAATATGAATAATTACGAGTCGGGTTTGAATATCGTTGGGTAAGAATTAGTATCGAGGATATGTCAAGCATACCTAGACGTCTAACGTAGGGCATTTCGACCCTGTAGGTTATGATCGAGAACCTGAAAGTGGAAGATGGACTAAAGATAACCTAGTGGTCAATTGACGAGTTCAGTAGAGTTTCAACAGGAAGACCTGAGTGTCAAGGTCGAATCCAGAGTGACATAGTGGTTGGACGTAAAAGCCTAAGCGGCAGAGTTGGTCCAAAATTGATCAGTAATAGTTATAAAGCCTTGTAAGGCAAGTAATTCTGAACTTTGTTTCAAGATATATATTACCAATGTTTTCGAACTGTTTCACAACATGTCGCTATTATTCAAAATAACTCTTGTTTACATTGCAAGTGCATTAACTATTTACCCTTGAATCCCTGATTTTTTCTTGATCTTGAGCCATAAGCCTTATTCTTTGTAAAACCATCCTTTGTTGATCCTCATATACAAACCACACAAATATGATACTACTTTCCAAATGTATCACTACTAAATACAAAACACTGAAACAAAATTGTTTGAAAACACAAAAACTTTTATACTTCAACCATTCTTTATAACATCAAAGAACTATACCTTGAAAAATCATTTCTGACCTAATACCGGATGCTGGTACAAATTGAAAACCGTTTCTTATACATACCCTGATATATCCTTGAGATATCCATGAGTTTCCTTACGTTTTTATGCAAATGTTTAACCATCATTGTTTATGATCTTGTTTTATTGAATTATATTGTTATCATATGGAACTACTTTAGGATTGGATAGTTTTTATTTATGTGGACCAGATTCGTGGTCAGACCATACCAATGGTCAAGTTAGGCCAATGTGTGCCTTGGATCCAGTAATTAGAGCTGTGTTGTGTGCTTGCTCGGGGTTAGTGCTTGACTGATCAGCAGCTTAACCTTGGTTTTTAAAACTTAAAAATGAATATCCAATTCTAATGATGAGTTAAAAAGCAACTTGATTCCTTTGAATCATTTCAATTGATCATTGTTTAACCTCAGTTATCACTATTATGACTTGCTGAGCTAGTTAGCTCACCCTTGCGAATCTTTTATATATTTTATAGTTAAAAAGAACGTGGATGATAGTGAAGTTTCTCAGTCCAAAGTGCGGGCTAAGGTTCCAGGGAGTTGAATCAAGCTAGCAGAAGCTGCATGCGGTATAGAGATAGTCAGATTGTAAGAATGATTTTATTATCAATTGTAAGTTAAATTAGTTGGGATTTGGTACATTGTAATAAAAGTTAAGGTTGTGGCTTGTTTTCATACTTTAACCTGTTGCGATCCGTGGTTTTGTGAAGCAGGGTCATTATAAATAATATTTCCTATACAGGTTGATATATTGTGTTTGTGTTGTGGACCCCAAACTTCTGACCCGGGTTTGGAGGGCGCCACAGGTTGGTATCAGAGCTACAGGTTACAAGTCACTGAAACAAGCCTAGATTGTCGGGATTGGGTAGAGGGTTAGGATTAGGAATAGGAAGTGGAAAGATAAGACGTTGGGAGATTGAGTGCGATGGTATGGTAGGTCTCCGGCATAGTTCGTATTGCGATTCGGGATTCTCAGCTTGTGACGTGATTTCCAGACAACGGGAATGGCAGATCTTGATTCCCCGGTGTCATTGGATCATTTGGAGCTTTCCGTTCAAGGATCGTCACCTTCTCCCAGATTGGATTTGCACCTTGTTCCTTCACCAGCATTAATGGTACTACAATCTGTTATAACGATTGCACTTCTTCAAGCTATTCTACGCTGCTTTTCTACCTCTTGATATGAGACTACCTATTCAAGAACCTCCATCTGTTTATTATTGTTTCACTGGACATTCGACTGTGAGCGTATCTCTTTAATCTACCCTACATCATGTTCTATACCCCCAGTTTAGAACATGTCCTATGAAGCAATTGTACCTACAAGGATGGATTCGAGAGCTACAGTAAATGGTGAGCGCTTGAGTTATAAATAGAGGTGAGACAAAGTTTAGAAAGGAGATTTAAGTGTTTCAGAGGATAGCTGTTATCGGGTTAAAAGAAGCCCTTAGTGACTAAGCCGCCCGTGAAAAAGTATGGGATGAACTAGATGAATTTTGAAGGAGTAAGAGAGAAAAGTATAAACTTGGGATTTTTGTGAAATTAAATGATGATGATATGATAACTGCGATATGTAAAGTAGTGATGTGATGTGATACGGGTAAACTTTGTTCTATGAAATAGACTTATGGACTATTGGATAGTCTGTTCTATTTAACTACTGTAATGATAATGTCGGGAGTATCACCAGTATGGGAGCTTTGATGTGAAACTACGAATAAGATAATGTGCGACAACAATTGAAGTTTCGTCGATTAAGGAAGGTAAGTGGACACGATGAAGGAAAAAAGGTAGATTGGAGTGAACGAACTTTTATGTGATTGTTTCTTTAATATGGTACCTCGTTATAGGTCGGAAGGACAACAACCAACTCATATAGTAAGGACAACCAGGTTTGTGATTTTTTAAACTTTTTAGACAAATTTTCGAAAAAGATTTTCCTTTACAAATTTCTAAAAGCCTTTTTGAATAAAATGATTTTTAAACATTGGTTGTCGAGTTACTACTGGAGTTTCTTGTTTGTTAGAAAGCCTGGATTACCTGGAAAGATGCTATTTCAGACCTAGTATTGCTAATTCCAAGAACGAAGTAACCTGCGATTATGAAGAAGTTGATTATTCCTAACAGTAAGGTGCAAGTATTGTTTGATAAAATTTACAACATAATCAGCGTACGGAGTAACTATACATTCAATTACTAGGACTATCAGAGTTCGAAGAATTCATTGATTCAACAGAAGCCGGAGCGTGATCGAAAAGATTGAAAAGATTTCCAAACCTCTCTAAAAGAAGAATATTGTTAACAAAAGGATCGTTATATCGTATGGTTCGTGGTTATTCTAAATTAAAAGAGGAAGCCCGAAGTTATCAGATAAGAACGCCATTATGATCGAATTGTTAAAGTATTATACGTGCAGGTGCGACGTTACAGACACGAGACTTGACAAGTAAGAATCTACCATAATGCTTAATTTATGAAGGTATTTCAACGTACTTTCTAAAGTTATTATATGACACAATGGAGATATGATTGAACAAGCTCGAAAGATGAATACAAGTGAAATGTGGATGGTAACCAACGGTATCGTTCTTGTCTTCAATATTACAGCGTATATTCCTTCTCAATTCTTAAAAATGTATGAACTTCTTTTCTCAGATAAACTCTTTTCTAAGATATCGAAAAGGAGGATATTCCATTCCTTTCAAATTTATTTGCTTCCCTCAAGTTTTGCTTTCTGATTGGGACAAACAGTGTTATTGTGAGACACTTTGTCAGAATGACGAAGAGTCAGGTGGGACGCCACCTAATCATGTGTTGTATGCCATACGGTATGAAAGACTGGCCATCTTAAGTACCAATGTGGTTGTCTCATTCATATTCAAATCCTTGTTTCTTCTTTCTTTTCAACTTTCAATTTTGTTGAATTGTGAATCCTTCTAGTTGCTTCGTTGTACTGTCGTTCTTTGCAAGAGGTTTTCAAGCAGAAATCAACGTATCTTTAATCAAGCGGACGAAGTTCCATCTACCTCTTATGCATGGAAAGAGAAACACGGGCACATGACGAGGATTACAAATTACTAGCCCCAGTGAAGAATCCACTAAGAGTCAAGGAAATCTACTCCAATGAGGAATACATTTCCGAGAACGAGAAATTACGATTTTCTTGTGAAATATGTTATTCAGAATACGTACGTGATGACATGGATGATTAGGGTAAATACCTTATGCGTTAAAATATTAAAAGATATGAGAGAAACTTAATTGTTTATCTCTCAAGGTTTTATTGATAAGATTAGGATCAAAGGATTAATAAGTTAATAATGTGAAAGTGTTGAATAAGGGAGTACTAATGGTGAAATTGAGATTCCTGGCAATAAGTTATGAAGAATTGATATCATGGAAGAGAAGAGGTTTTGATATTATTCTAAGGAATGGATTAACTATTAAAGCGTGATGTCCAGGCAGACCGTCTTGAGGAAAAGATAAATTCTGAGGATGTCAAATGAGAAGGTGATGAGGTTCAGAAGATGAAAGAAGGTAAAGAATTTGTTGATGATGATTATTGTAATCAAGATGTGAGCATTACGGTGAATATGAGATAAATAAAAGTCAGGAGTAAACAGAATTTGAAGATTTTATAGTTTCAAAATATATTTCCAGACGAATTACCAAAAAATTTCTTCCCGATAAAGAAAAAAAAAAGCTCGCGATTTACTTAGCGCTTGAGATGAAACTAATGACTACGGCCTTATCTAAAATGGCACTAGTTAGAACGAGGAAGTTAGCAAAGCGGATGCAAGAAATGCTAGGAGAAGAAGCAATTAAACCCAGTGTATTCCATGAAGTGTACCAGTACTATTTGTTAATAAGAAAATGGAAGTATGAGATTATGCGTCAACTAAATCCAGTTCAACAAATTTACTATCAAAAGCAAGTACATGTTACCTCGACCCAATGATTTGTTTGATCAAACAAAAGAAGCAAAGTACTTTTATGAGATTGATTTAAGACTTGATATTTCACTAATTGAAGATTAAACCTATGGATGTATCAAGGATAATTTTCATAACTAAGTACTGTTCTCATATTATCATCTATATTAACCAATATACCAGTAATATTTGAACTAGAAGGACAGCACCTTTAAGGAATATCCGAGTAAGCTATAGTTGTGATACTTAAAGTCAACGGAGGACCATGCGAAGTATTTAATGATAACTGGGAAGTTGGAGAAGAAAGAAGTTGTATGAAATATAGTTCTTAGCATAAATAGTTAATGTAGAAAAGATCAAAAGAGATTCAACAGAAGTTAAAGTTACTATGAATGAAAAGAGACCAGAAACACTCACAAAAGTAAGAAGTTTATATGAAGTAAAGAAGGGTAAAGAAAGTTTTACAGATTTAAGTTAAAGAATGGTTACAACACCTGTTTTATCATTTTAAAAGTATCAAGAAGGTTTGGTAGTGTATAGTAATGCTTCTCATTAGGAAATAGGATGTGTGTTGATGCAGCACAATAGAGTTATTGTATATGCATCCAGACAACCGAAACCTTATGAGCAGAAGTATCCTACCCATAATTTGGGATTAACAGTAATAATATTCGTTTTGAAGGATTTGGGAAACATGATATGTATGGAGAAAGGTGTAAGATCTATACGGGCCATAAGAGGTTGAAGTATGTGTTCACGAGGAAAAGCAAAGATAGAGGAAAGTAATAACGGACATAGAAACTATACTAGAGGAATTAACTATAGAATTCTGAAAGTTGGAATTGGAAGCTAAAATTCATAATCCAAAAGGAAGAAGATGGATAGTGTAACCTTTCAGTTGAAGTTGTGAAGGGAAAAATAAGATGTCAAGAGAAAATAATGGATCACGATGTTAGTAGTTAGAAAACGGAAATTTATACGCCCAGGAGAACGATCACGATATCTCCAGATTGTCTTCCAACACTTGGATGCTACAAGTAGAAGAATTAAGAAATGAGATCCCACAGGGAATTCATAATATTAAGTATTTAAGTTATTGAAGAGATATCAAGATATAAGAAAATTTAAAGAAAAATAGTGATAACCAAGTATAAAAAGGAAATTTCAAGATAGATCAGGAGGTGTTGGACAGGTCAAAGAGTTAAAAATGAAATATTGGAACGCCTAGTTGATAAAGCAGATCCAGGAAGTGACTTTACAAGAGGCGAATCGTGAAGTGGGAGTTTAACAAAACAACAAATAAGAATAAGTGACCCCTATAAAGAATTAATTTCCTACGAGACCTAATTCAAGCAATCTATTATATGTCGAGGAATAACTTAAGATCCAAAATAAGAAAATTTCATAGATTACGATTAAGGTGAGTTAAGAGCATTGCGAGCTCGGGTGATATTATGTGAAATGATGAGTGCATCAGGTGATTATAAGGAATTAAGGAACGTGGTGTATAAGGAGTGCTTGGATAAGCAAACTGTATTTATTGATAACATCCTCAGCTACTCAAAGAATAAGAAAGTCTGTGTGGAATGCCCAAGAATTTCTCTCCAAGGATCAGAAGGAAAGTAACTATGCGTTGAGTCTTCAAGAATGAAATTTTGACTAGGGTTAACAAGAGATTCTGAATTAATCCATTAACAACTACCTAAATAAAACTGTATGGTAACAGATGCATTATGCCGGCAGAGAAGATTGGATGTAATTAAGACCACCGAGGAGCTAATAGACGAATTGGAAAGAGTGGAATCTGGAGTTTAAATACTTAAAGGTGATAATATGTGAATATATGAGACTACTTTTCAGCTTTAATTGATGAAAAAGAATAAGAGATGCTTAAACGTTTAGAAACCAAGTTAAAAACGAGCACCGTCTAACATCCTTATGTGGAGAGTCAAAGTACGGAAATGATTTAGGAAATGTAAGATATGTTGAGAGGTGAAGTTTTAAGGAAACACTGGAATGATCATTTATCAGCAATGTCAGTTTTGGAATGCCCCTGTATCAAGCTTCGTGTGAACGCAAGTGTAGGTTCCCATTTCTATTAGAATAAAGTGGGAGAAAGAAAGTTGTTAAATCCTAAGTTGTTAAATCCTAAGTTAAATCGACATGCCAAGAGCGTAGTGCTATTAGTTGAAGCAGCTCGGGGTAGACAAAGAAAGAAAACAAAATTGTATTGAGAGAAAGTATGAGTATAGAAATAGGACCAGTAGTGTTAGTAAAAATGTCGTCTTGAAAGAGATTGGATAAGTTTGAGTAGAAGGGACAAGCTAAGTCCTAAAATTAGTAAACCATTCGAGGTATTGATACATATAGATAAAGTTGTTCATAAAATGATATGACCGTCACTCCAGTGTGCATACCTAATGTATTTTACTTGTCAATATTAAAGTGATAAGTATTGGGTTTAAACTAAGTAATTGATCAAGAAGCCAATGGGGCTCTTGTCTAAGTTGTTCTGCATATAGTGATCAATCCAAATTATTGATCGTTAGAGGCAAGTCCTTGGAAATGAGTACATACCTATTATGAGTACGTTTGAACCTTCGAGTAGAAGGGTCTACTTAGAAATTTGAGTCAGATATGCTTGACAAATATCCTCATTTAATTAATTAGACCAGATTCTGAGGACAGAATCCTTTTAAGGGGGGAAGGATATAACGACTCGTGTGTCTTTGAATTATTTAAATATGTGATTATTACGGAAATTATTAAAATAAAATATGTGTATTTTGATTGCTCTGTGTTGGTTGATTATTGTATAGGTCTAATTTATAATATACTGGGTTGTTCGTGTGATTAATTATGGAGTCGTATTGAATTGTTTTTATTTTCCAAAGTGGATTTGGTGCAAATTTATTTGCATAAATATTGGGAATGTTTTAAAAATTATTTTAATGATTTTATAACTACAATAATTATTTTTAGGATTTTATAAAATTGAGAAATCAATATTTCATTAATTATTTATCTTTAAATGATTTTCTGAGTATGTTTAATGGTAAAATCCATATTTAATTCTAAAATTCTTCAAAAATTATGAAACTCATATTTATTTAAGTTTAGAATATTCTGAGAATTTTAAAATTATTTTGGAAATTTTCGGGATTAATTTTACCCGCGCGTTGTTTCGTTAATTGTTAAAAAGCGGGTATAAATCGCGCTTCAGAAATTGTTTTAAAATTTCAAAATTTACGTTTTTATTTACTTTGGGATATTTGTAACATCTTAAGACTGTTTTCGTAAATTTTTGAATTTATTTAAAATGCAGCTCGATTCGTTAATTTCGAAATGGGGATACGAGTTACATTTCAAAAATGTTTTAAAAAATTATTAAAATTCTATTTCATTAGTTTCGGGATTTTTAGAAAATTTTAGGATTATTTTGGGTACGGTTTGGGTAATAATTATTCGCAGATTTTACCGTTAAAATCGATTAAAATGATACGATTCGGTTCGTAATCAGCCAGGATACGACACGTGTCCATTAAACGGGACACGTGCCGTGTAATTAAACGAAGCAGAGGAGTGAGTCATTGGAGATGGTAAACATCAATCTGTAGTCTCAATCTCTCATCTCTCGTCCTCTCTCTCTCACTCTACTCTCTCTCCGCTCTCTCTCTATTATCAATCTCTCTCGCTCTTTCTTTTCTTTTTTTGTTGTCGTTTCTTCTTATTACTCCTTATGCCGCCTGTGTTTCGGTAACTACTTCCATCCTTTCTGTTTCGATTGCTAATCGATTCATCTATGATGTTATATGTATATGTATACATATATGATTGTATGTATGTGTATTGATGTGTGTATACAGTTCGTGTATGTGTGTGTCTATGTGGGTGAAGTTTGGGTGCGTGGCTTTGAACTTTCCGGCCGTCCCTGTGTTCTTGGTAGCTTTGCGATGTTCGTGTTGCGGCGCGTTGTGCGCGTGTAACCCTGTTCTGTTGGTTGTATTCCGGTTCAGTAATTTGAAATAATCCGTGTAATTATTTTAATTGCAGGGAATTATGACTACGATTCATAATATAAATAATTTTGTGCGATTGGTTTTAACTGAATTAATTGGTGGAATTTTTGTGTTGGAACCCGAATAATTGGGTGCCCCGAAAATTTTTCCGCCGTCGGCGATGAGCCTCGGCGAGCCGACGGTGGACAATGATGAATCATTTCTGAGTCCTACAAATAAAAATATAAACATGCGAGTAATAATAATTAATAACTAAATTGTATCGGTGATTGGAATTTGTAAGTTATAACTGGTTGTCGTGGTTCGAATTGGATTGTGATTTGTGTTATTGACGTCGATGATGTTTCGACGGGTAGTCCGATAAACAAAGGGGACACTGTCCAATTTCCGGAAAATCAAACTACGGAAATACGGGAAGCGTATCCGAGGATTATCGGGACGTCGAGCGAGTATAAGTAAATACATATACGTATGTTTACACAGAACCTGATTGTATGTTGTGTTGTATGTTTTGGCCAAAACACAGTAACCCTAATTTCGTAAAATGACGAGTATACGTATTTTCTGAAAATGAACAGTGGATCGATTTCGAGAATATGAACCCTAATTGTGTTCTGTGTTATTCTAATATGAATAATTACGAGTCGGGTTTGAATATCGTTGGGTAAGAACTAGTATCGGGGATATGTCAAGCATATCTAGACGTCTAACGTAGGGCATTTCGACCCTGTAGGTTATGATCGAGAACCTGAAAGTGAACGATGGACTAAAGATAACCTAGTGGTCAATTGACGAGTTCAGTAGAGTTTCAATAGGAAGACCTGAGTGTCAAGGTCGAATCCAGAGTGACATAGTGGTTGGACGTAAAAGCCTAAGCGGCAGAGTTGGTCCAGAATTGATCAGTAATAGTTATAAAGCCTTGTAAGGCAAGTATTTCTGAACTTTGCTTCAAGATATATATTACCATTGTTTTTGAACTGTTTCATAACATGTCGCTATTATTCAAAATAACTCTTGTTTACATTGCAAGTGCATTAACTATTTACCCTTGAATCCCTGATTTTTTCTTGATCTTGAGCCATAAGCCTTATTCTTTGTAAAACCATCCTTTGCTGATCCTCATATACAAACCACACAAATATGATACTACTTTCCAAATGTATCACTACCAAATACAAAACACTGAAACAAAATTGTTTGAAAACACAGAAACTTTTATACTTCAACCATTCTTTATAACATCAAAGAACTATACCTTGAAAAATCATTTCTGACCTAATACCGGATGCTGGTACAAATTGAAAACCATTTCTTATACATACCCTGATATATCCTTGAGATATCCATGAGTTTCCTTACGTTTTTATGCAAATGTTTAACCATCATTGTTTATGATCTTGTTTTATTGAATTATATTGTTATCATATGGAACTGCTTTAGGATTGGATAGTTTTTATTTATGTGGACCAGATTCGTGGTCAGACCATACCAATGGTCAAGTTAGGCCAATGTGTGCCTTAGATCCAGTAATTAGAGCAGTGCTGTATGCTTGCTCGGGGTTAGTGCGTGATTGATCAGCAGCCTAACCTTGATTTTTAAAACTTAAAAATGAATATCCAATTCTAATGATGAGTTAAAAAGCAACTGGATTCCTTTGAATCATTTCAATTGATCATTGTTTAACCTCAGTTATCACTATTATGACTTGCTGAGCTAGTTTGCTCACCCTTGCGAATCTTTTATATATTTTACAATTGAAAAGAATGTGGATGATAGTGAAGTTCCTCAGTCCTATTTCTACCTCTTGATATGAGACTACCTATTCAAGAACCTCCATCTGTTTATTCTTATTTCACTGGACATTCGGCTATGAGCGTATCTCTTTAATCTACCCTACATCCTGTTCTATACCCCCAGTTTAGAACTTGTCCTATGAAGCAATTGTACCTACAAGGATGGATTCGAGAGCTACAGTAAATGGTGAGCGCTTGAGTTATAAATAGAGGTGAGACGAAGTTTAGAAAGGAGATTTAAGTGTTTCAGAGGATAGCTGCTATCGGGTTAAAAGAAGCCCTTAGTGACCCGTGAATAAGTATGGGATGAACTAGATGAATTTTGAAGGAGTAAGAGAGAAAAGTATAAACCTGGGATTTTTGTGAAATTAAATGATGATGATGATATGATAACTGTGATATGTAAAGTAGTGATGTGATGTGATACGGGTAAACTTTGTTCTATGAAATAGACTTGTGGACTATTGGATAGTCTGTTATATTTAACTACTGTAACGATAATGTCGGGAGTATCACCAGTATGGGAGCTTTGATGTGAAACTATGAATAAGATAATGCGACAACAATTGAAGTTTCGTCGATTAAGGAAGTTAAGTGGACACGATGAAGGAGAAAAGGTAGATTGGAGTGAACGAACTTTTATGTGATTGTTTCTTTAATATGGTACCTCGTTATAGGTCGGAAGGACAACAACCAACTCATATAGTAAGGACAACCAGGTTTGTAATTTTTCAAACTTTTTAGACAAATTTTTGAAAAAGATTTTCCTTTACAAATTTCTAAAAGCCTTTTTAAATAAAATGATTTTTAAACATTGGTTGTCGAGTTACTACTGGAGTTTCTTGTTTGTTAGAAAACCTACATATCCGCACACATATTTAAACAAGTTATAGTCCTCCCACATTATTAGAAAAAAGTTTTGGGTATTAACTCCGGTTAGTTAGCACTATTGTATAAAAAAACTGATTTTCAATTCGAAAGTTTAGTATATTGAGGTGTAGAAACTCTACGGGTGGGCATGTAAACTTGAAGGTTTTAAGTTTTTGAGGCTTAGACTTGCAGGGAAAAAAAACTTATATACAAGTGAAACGCATAGACTCCTTTCACCTCAAAATATTATTTTATGAAAATAAAATAATTTATCACATGATAATGTCCATGTCAACATCCAAGTTAAATTTTTAAACATTGTTTAAAATTATTTTTCTTACTTTTATCAGTATTGTTAAAATTTAAAACTAAATTAATAAAAGAATAAATTATAATATAATTCAATTAATTTTCTAACCATAAAGTAGTAGCATACTAGGTCTGATAATAATATATATATATAGTAAATATTTATGAAATTCATCTTTTTATTGGAGTCCTCCAATCCATCAATGTCCTGGAAATAAAATATCTTGTAAAACGTGTTATCTTATAAAATATGTTTCACAAATATCATTACTACAATAAATTCATGCAATTCTCATAAATTTGCAAGTATAATATGTATGTTCCGCAACATGAACATTTATGTTTTTAGCAAAATAAGTATATTTCGTAGAATAATATATTTTGCTATGTTCTACTTGTAAAATGTATGCAATTTACAAAATTTTCAATAAAATAGTGATGTTTGTAGAACATCATTCAAAAAATAATATATTTTACAATATTTTAAGTTGCATTTTATGTGCTGAATATATATAAACTCCAAGAATTTCAATGAAATCTTGGAATTCATATAACTTAATATATATATATATATGTATATATCAATATATTCTTAATGTGTACTATTACCCGTCATCTTATATGGATCTATCCATACCCATTTTACATATTAAACATGGATTATCTATATATATATTTAACTGGACATCCAATTTTTAAAATTTTACCCATTTTCTAAATGGGTATTACCCATTTCATTTTAACAAAGAAATTAGTACATTTTATATATGATATCATCTATATTTTCAAACAACAATATCGTCATACGATTCAAATTCGCCCTAAATTCGCTTAATTCATTCCTCTCATTTTTTCACATCATTTTTATCCTCTCCTTTTTTGTAGAATGATATAGATGAGAAAATGATGCGTAAAGAGGGTATTTCGAGGTATTGGGTTAGATACTATAATATGTCCCCGAAAAGATATGATTTGCTGTATTTATTACTAAGATTCGGGAGCTCAAGGCCTTTAATGGCTGCTCTCGTGTTTCGTGGCTCGATCTGCCTTTACGAGATGCCTACGTATCTCTGTGAATTAGAGAATCAAGCCAAAACACGTAGTTCTGATTGGTGGGGGTGAGACCCCTTATATAGATGTTGGGAGTCCTTGAATTGGACTTGGTATAGGAGACTTGGTGGGCAAGTCTCATAATTAGAATGGACTTAGGAGTCCTAAATAGTAGGAAACTGATTCCTTATCCTTTTAGGTCCCCTTGAGGATAATCTATAAGGATTTATATCCTTAACGGGACCCTTCTCAATAGCTGATTTTTGCCTTATTAATTAATTACGAAATTAATTAATAATTAGGGCTTTTGGGCCTTCTTTATTCCATCAGGCCTGATCTGGTCCATCAGGCTTAACCTTTCCGGTCTGAGTATCATATATCTTTTTATTGGGCCTAGCAGCCCACACCTTGCAGTATTTAATCATAATTTATTTATTTCTATCATTTGCCCCCCAACTTTTGGGAAACATTGATTAGGTTTCGCAGAAGTTAAGTCTGTTTATTCCCTTACAGGGTTTCGTTTTCGCGTAAAGTGTGGAGCGACCTACACATTTACAATGAATTTTCCTTTTATTCAGGAATTATCTTAATTCCAAGAATGTTTCCCTTATTTCCGGGATTTTCCCTAGTTTTCTGGGATTTTTCCTTTAATTTCTGGATTTTTCCCTAATTTTCTGGTATTTTTCCTTTAATTTCTGGATTTTTCCCTAATTTTCTGGGATTTTTCCTTTAATTTATGGATTTTTCCTATTTTTCTGGGATTTTTCCTTTAATTTCTGGATTTTTCCCTAATTTTCTGGGATTTTTCCTTTAATTTCTGGATTTTTCTCTAATTTTCTGGGATTTTTCCTTTAATTTCTGGATTTTTCCTATTTTTCTGGGATTTTTCCTTTAATTTCTGGATTTTTCCTATTTTTCTGGGATTTTTCCTTTAATTTCTGGATTTTCCCTAATTTTCTGATTAAATAATAGAACTTTTGCTGCTCAATACATCCTAGGCGTTGTTGATCCACGCCTAGGAGATAGTTTCCTAACAACGTCTAGGAAACTTGCGTCCTGGGCGTTGTTGGAGGCTGATGCTTCCTGGGCGTTGTTGATCCACGCCTAGGAGACAGTTTCCTAATAACGTCGAGGAAACTTGCGTCCTGGGCGTTGTTGGAGGCTGATGCATTCATAGATCCTAGACATTGTGCACCCACGCCTAGGAGACAGGTTTAGTACCACGCCTAGGAGACATACATTCTGACAACGGCTAGGGATAATGCACCCTGGGCGTTGTTGAAGACTGATGCTTCCTGGGCGTTGTTGGACCAAGCCTAGGAGCCATACTTCTAACAACGGCTAGGGACAATGCACCCTGGGCGTTGTTGAAGACAGATGCTTCCTGGGCGTTGTTGGACCACGCCTAGGAGCCACACTTCTAACAACGGCTAGGGACAATGCACTCTGGGCGTTGTTGAAGACTGATGCTTCCTAGGCGTTGTTGGACCACGCCTAGGAGCCACACTTCTAACAACGGCTAGGGACAATGCACCCTGGGCGTTGTTGAAGACTAATGCTTCCTGGGCGTTGTTGGACCACGCCTAGGAGCCACACTTCTAACAACGGCTAGGGACAATGCATCCTAGGCGTTGTTGAGGCTTTTCGAGCCTTGATTCATTCAATGAACTTTGATTTTTGATTGCAAATCTTTTCAAAATTTAAATTTTATGGGCTTCCCGCCTTTTTTTAGGCCCAGGCACGTTTGTGCATCCTTAAGTTCTTCTATATAAGAGGTGGAGTGTGAGTTCATTTCTCACACTTTACTTTCACAAAAATCTCTTAACTTCTATTCTGCAATTAGTCTCTCAAGAATCGCCACCTTAAAGCGATTTCCGGCTTTCTACTCCGCCGCTTTCTGGGCTTATTTTGAAGATTCCGTTTGAATCTTCATCTTCTTCACTTACCTTCAAGAGCTTTCTGGGTTTTTGTCTTCATCCATGGCGGATTCTGATTCATCTCACTCCCATGTCCCCCAAGCTGTTGCCCGTCCCTCTAGGGACAGCCGAGGTAAAAAATCTCTTGTACATTCCTCAGTTATTTCTCTTAGGGATTTTTTAACTGAATTCGGGCAAGCCTTTCCTAACATGTTACACTTAGATGCATATAATTATCCTTCTAGATTTGGTCCAGATCAAGTAGGTACCATAGCCCGCCTTTTTGGCATTTCTCACCCTTATAGGGCCGAGGCTCCAGGCCCAAATGATAGGGCCTGCTACCCAAAGCCTGGGGCCATTCGGGTTTATAAGGAAACCTTCTATGCTGGTTTTCGCCTACCTCCACATCCCTTTGTTTTTCGCCTTTTGGCTGAGGCCCGAGTCTGTCCGACCCAACTCACACCCAACTCTTGGCGTTTTATTCACTGTTATATGGCCCAATCTCGTAAACACGGTTTTGAGCCAAATGTTTGTGTCTTTCGTTATTTATTTAAATTTGTAAATGCTTCTGAGGACCAAGGATGGGTCAAAATAGTTCATAGATCCTTGGCCCATTCCTGCTTTATTTCTGGCACCAACCCCGACTCGTATCCAACATGGAAGAGTGAGTGGTTTTATGTATTTCTGGATTCCGAGGAGGGTTGGGACCATTTTTTCAGGCCCGACTTCTCAAAAAGTATAGACGGGTCTTTAAGAGACCTAAAATTGGGGATAGATGAGGATGCGGCCATCAAGGCCATTACTGCTGATAACTTGCACCATTACGCTCTCATCCTTTCAGAGGGTAATTTGCAAGGTTTAGGTCTAAGTGACCTTGGTCCCGAGGGTATTTCTTTCCCCTTTTTGTTCCATTTTCTCCATTCTCTATTTGTCCTTCTTCTTATGTGCCTGTATTTGCCTACAGCTAGGGCAGCTTTGGACACGATCTTCAAGAAGCGGGAGGCCCGTGCTGCCAAGGGCTCTGCTGTTGAGACCCACCGCGACAAGCGGGTTAGGATTGGTGACGGCCCTTCAGTCACAGTTCAGGAGGCCGTCCCTACCTTTTTATCCCAGAGGCCTCTTAGCCTTGATGAAGATACCTCTCCTTTCACCGTCACTTGGGGCCTTCAGAGGAGGGACACGGTGGTAGGGAGTTCCGAGGCTGCCGCCGTTTGGTCTGAGAGTGTGATCACGCCTCGTGACAGGGCTGAGATTGTAGAGTCTTCTGATGACCTACAGATTGCGCGTCTGGGTGCTCAGGCCGTGGCTTCTGTAAGCCTCTTCCTTTTTTAACTGTTTTTTTTTTACTTACTGTACTTTGATATGTTTGTGTAGATGAATACCTATCTCCAGGCTGCCCTTCACAATTTGAAGGATGTGAGGACCAGCCTAACTATTGCTGAGAGAGACAGGGATAGGTACCTCAAGGCTTCCGAGGCCAACTTCACTCGTTTCCGTGAGGTAGAGAAGGAGCTGGCGGATGAAAAGGAGAAAGTTCGTAAGCTGGAGCTGGATGCTCAAAGGGCTCGAGCTGAGGTGATAGCTGAGTATAAGGCATCTCAGGACTTTCAGGATGTCCTAAATGCTGAGTACGATGCTAACTTCCCGGAGACCTTTTCTAGCTGTTGGGAGCAGATAGTAGAGGAGATTGGGAAGAAGATTCCGGAGGTGACTCTCACTGCCTATCCAGTCCCTGATATTCCTGGGAAAGAGCCTCTTCTTGATGATATCCCTCTTTCTCCTACTCTTACTACTTCTGCTGAGGCCGCAGCTATTTCTCCTCGAGGTGCTAATCCTGTGCCAGTTCCTTCTTCTGCTGCCGATGAAGGAAACATCGATGATGACTTCTTCAAGGATCTTTGAGTATTTTGTTTTTCTTGTTTGGCCCATTGTGGCTTTCTATGTATTGACTTAATCGTATTCAGAACTTATTACCCTTCGGGGCTTATTATGCTATTTTAAGTTATTTGTTTGCTTTTCTACTATCCTTTTCAAGTACTTGTACTGTTAGCTTGCTAGCTTTAAAAACTATCTCCTATTTTACCCGTACTTGTACTAAAATAGATAAGCAAACTTGATCATATAATAATACGAATCAAATAGTTCTATAATAAGATGAACTAAACAATTGTAAAACAGGTTTACGGCAACTCTTGAGGTTCATCCCTTACACCACTCCTAAAAATAAAGCTAAAACATGTAAATCCTAAGCAATCAAAGCTTCAAGGTGCTTTTCAACCTACTTGTTAAGTGAGAATCATGTTTAATGGCTTTACACATAGTAAACCTTCAGGTTTTGCGCATGCCAAGTTCTTGGGACTTCAAAGCCATCCATAGTCTCCAGCTTGTAGGTTCCTCTACCCTGAACGCTCTTGACTTTGTACGGCCCTTCCCAATTTGGGGCAAGTTTCCCTTTCTGCCCTACACCAGAAGCTTCCACCTTCCTCAAGACTAGGTCACCCTATTTGAAGAACCTTTCTTTAACACTTAGGTTGTAGTAGAACGAAGCCTTTTTCTGATACTCTACTATCTTTGCATGTGCCTTATCTCGCACTTCATCAATTAAGTCCAGCGCCAACCTTTGCCCTTCCTCATTTTCCCCAGCATTGAAAGCTTGAATTCTTGGAGAAGAATGTGATATCTCCACGGGAACAACTGCTTCTGCCCCATATGCCAACATGAAGGGAGTTGCTCCAGTCGTGACTCTACAGGTAGTCCTATAGGCCCATAGTATTGGAAGTATCTCATCCACCCAATTATTTCTTGACTTCTTGATCCTCTTCCGTAGTCCATCCAGGATTATCCGATTTGCTACCTCCGCTTGCCCATTGGCTTGCGGGTGAGCCACATAGGTAAACCGTAACTCAATTTCATTTTCTTCACAATACTTCTTGAATTCCTCATTGTTGAATTGTGTTCCATTGTTAGTGACGAGGATACGGGGAATTCCATATCGGCACATAATGTTTTCCCACAGGAATTGTGCAACCTGCTTAGTTGTGATTTTGGCCAAGGGCTTGGCTTCAATCCACTTAGTGAAATAATCAATGGCTACAATCAGAAATTTCCTTTGTGCCGTGGCCATAGGAAAAGGTCCTAGAATATCCATCCCCCACATAGCAAAGGGAATAGGCGAGTTGATAGAGGTCAGCATCTCGGGGGGTTGTCTAACAACTGGTGCATGCTTCTGACAGCGATCACACTTCTTTACATATTCTTTGGCATCAGTCATCATTTTTGGCCAATAAAAGCCTAAACGGGTTATCTTATGAGCTAAGGCCCTGCCCCCCAAGTGTTGCCCACAAATACCTTCATGCACTTCCTCAAGAGCCAAGCGTGCCTCATCGGGCCTGAGACACCTTAAGTAAGGAACCATGAAAGATCTTTTATACAGAATCCCATCTATCAAAGAGTACCTTAGTGCTCGAATAGTTAACTTCCATGCTTCAGTTGCATCACTTGGCAACCAACCGGTCTGAATGTGAGCCTTGATGGGATCAATCCATGACGTCCCCAGGCCTATGGGAGCCACAAGCTTAACATCTATGCTTCGTGTCTTCAATACACGGAAGTATACACTTCCTGAACTTTCTTCTATCTCAGATGAAGCAAACTTTGATAGCGCATCTGCCTTAGCATTTTCTTCCCTTGGAATGTGTTCAATATGGCATTCATTAAATTGGGTCATCACAGCCCTTACTAGGCGTACATACTTAGCCATCGTATCATCCCTTGCCTCAAATTCTCCCTTTACCTGGGATATGATCAGCTTTGAGTCTCCGTGGACCTTTAAGTTTTTGACTCTAAGTGTCCCAGCTAGACCAAGGCCAGCTATCAGGGCTTCATATTCTAGCTTCATAGCATACTCAATTAAGAACCCATCAGGGCTTTGCAAAACCAACCCTGCTCCACTGGAGTTTGTTTTTGATGCTCCATCAAAATAGAGAACCCAATACTCTTTATCATCCTTCCCTTTGCTTTCATTATCATCTCCCTGGTCTTGAGGTATGGCATCTTCCTGCCCCCCGACTTCTTGGTTGAGTATGGTACATTCCACCATGAAGTCAGCTAGTGCCTGGGCTTTTATAGCCGTACGTGGCTTATACTTGAGATCGAACTCTCCCAACTCTATTGCCCACTTAATCAATCTCCCACTTGCCTTGGGACTGTGAATGATATTTCTCAGTGGTTAATTCGTTAGCACCTCAATCCGATGAGCTTGAAAGTAAGGACGCAGTTTTCTTGAAGCCATTACCAAGGCTAGAGCGAATTTCTCAATAGTTGAATAATTCAACTCAGCACCATGCAAAATTTTGCTGACATAGTATACGGGTTTCTGGACTTTTAGTTCCTCCTTAACCAACATCGCGCTCAAGGCGCTCTCTGAAACAGCCAAGTACAAGAATAAAACTTCATTCAGAACTGGCTTGGCCAACAACGGGGCCTGGCCCATATACCTCTTTTACTCTTCAAATGCCTTCTGATTTTCCTCACTCCATACAAAGTTTTTGATGCTCTTTAGTGACTTGAAAAATGACAAGCACTTGTCTCCTGACTTGGAGATGAATCGTCCTAGCGCAGCAACCCTTCCTGTGAACTTTTGAACATCCTTGATGGTTTTTGGTGGTTCCATGTCCAGGATCGCCTTTATTTTATCGGGGTTAGCCTCAATTCCCCTTTTTGAGACCATTAATCCCAAGAATTTTCCAGATCCTACTCCAAAAGCATACTTCGTAGGATTCAACATCATCTTGTGGTACCTCAGGACCTCAAAAGCTTCCCTCAAATGGGTTATGGGATCAGTCTTTACTAGACTCTTGACTAACATGTCATCAACGTAGACTTCCATAGTCTTACCAATAAAATCCTTAAAAATTTTGTTTACCAACCTTTGATAGGTGGCTCCTGCATTCTTGAGACTAAACGCCATAACAAGATAACAATAAACACCAAAGTCAGTGATGAATGATACCTTTGGAATGTCATCCTTATGCATTTTGATCTGGTTGTATCCGCTAAATCCATCCATGAAACTCAGCATCTCATGTCCAGCAGTGGCATCAATCAAAGTATCAATTCTTGGCAGCGGAAAACAGTCTTTAGGGCATGCATCATTCAGATCAGTAAAGTCTATACACATCCTCCACTTTCCATTAGCCTTCTTCACCATTACAGGGTTTGCTAACCACTCTGGAAATTGAATCTCCTCAATGAAACCAGCCTCTAAAAGCTTTTCTACTTCCTGCTTTATAGCCTCTTGTCTCTCCGGGGAAAAATTCTTTTCTTTTGTTTCACTGTCTTCCGACTTGGATCCACGTTTAGCTTGTGAGTAATCAGCTCCGGGTCTATGCCTGGCATATCAGCTGCTGACCATGCAAAGACATCACTATTTTCTTGCAAAAATTCCACCAACTTCCCTCTAAGGGGATCCTTTAATGTGGCTCCAATGAAAGTCATCCTCTCAGACTTCTCGGGGTCTAAAGGAATAGAAACCAAGTCTTCTGCTGGCTTTCCTCTCTTTTCGTCATTTTCTCGGACATCCATATCTTCAATAGGAAGAACCTGCCCCCCGACTCCATCCGCCCTCAAAGAAGCCACATAATAGCTTCTAGCCATTTTTTGATCTCCTCTCTCTTCTCCAATCCCGTTTCGGGTGGGAAACTTCATGACTGAATGGTAGGAAGAGGGGACTGCCTTGAAAGCATGTATCCCTGTTCTACCCATGATAGCATTATAAGTTGAACTAGCATTTACCACTACGAAATCCAGCATCTGCGTTGCTTGCCTTGGTTCCGTACCTATGGTGGTTGGCAACTTGATTATTCCTTCTACAGGACACTCTACTCCAGCAAATCCATATATCGGCATGTCGGTAGGTGTTAACTGGTAATCGTTATACCCCATCCTTAAAAAGGCGTCATGGAGCAGGATATCCATAGAAGCACCAATATCAACAAGAACCCTCTTGACTGGGCTGTTTCCTATTATCGGTGTTATGACCAGCGGGTCGTCATGAGGAAACTTGACTCCCTCTAGGTCAGAATCATCAAAAGCCAATGTTACTTCTGTCCTGGCCCTTTTCGGGGCTTCTCCTACAATATGCATAACCTCTCTAGTATATGCCTTTCTGGAATTTTTGGACAATCCAGCAGCAGTTGGACCTCCAAAGATCGTGTTTATCACATGCCCCCGAGGTCTCGGCCCTCCATAAATGGTGTTTATAACTGGTCCTCTAGGCTGGGGGTTTCGCCCCTGATCGTCTTGGTCCCTCCTACGATCTTCAAAGTTCTTCCTTCCACTATTATTCCTGTCCCCTCCTTCTCCAGTGTATTTGTTTAATCTTCCTTTTTGAATGAGGAACTCAATTTCATCCTTCAATTGCCTACACTCATCGGTGTCATGGCCAACATCTTTGTGAAACATGCAGTACTTGCTCTTATCTAGCTTGGCAGGATCAGCCTTCAAGGGCTTAGGCCAGCGAATATCTCTGTCTTTCTCAATTTCCATCAAAATCTGACTTTTAGGAGCATTCAGCTTAGCGTATTCAGTGAACTTTTGCCCAGGTCCTCCCTTCTTGGGGGTTGAATCAGGGTTTTGTTCGGTTCTAGGATATTTGTCCTTTGCGATATACTCCAGATCAGTTTTTCGCTTCTTGCCTCCGGTAGGCTCATTACTTACTACGGTCTTCCTCATGCTTTCTTCGACTTTAATATACTTCCCTGCCCTCTCTTGGAGCTGCAACATGCTTTCAGGGGGACGTTTGGCCAAGGACATCTTAAAAAACTCGTCCCTAGTTCCTTGTTACAGCGCTATCATGGCTACCTTATCATCAAGGTCCGGGACTTTTAAAGCCTCCTTTGTGAAACGATTCAGGTAATCTCTCAAGGATTCCTTAGCTCCCTGCACAAGACTCATAAGAGATGCTGAACTTTTCTCATGTACTCTTCCACTGATGAATTGCTTAATAAAAGCCTGACTTAATTCTCTGAATGATCCAATAGAATTTGGGGGCAGACGACTGTACCATCTTTGAGCCATACCCGACAGGGTTTGAGGGAAGGCCCGACACTTTATAGCATCATTCACGGGTTGCAACAGTAGTGCATTAGAGATTGTCCTAACATGATTCGCGGGGTCTCCCGTGCCATCATAGGCTTTGATAGTGGGCATCTTGAATTTCCTTGAGATATGGGCATTCATTATCTCTTCTGTGAAGGGCGGAGTTGGATCATCAGGATCTCCAAGGGAAAGTAGGTTGCTTGGATCAGTTCTTGGGACAACAGCCCTTCTTTGCACCGGACCATCCAGGTCTATAACAGGAGGAGGATTTCTCCCCCTAGGAGGTATCTGGGGTCTGGTGGCCTGGTGAGCCTCCAAATCATGCCTTAGCCTTTGGATCTCGGCCTCATGAGCCCTGATCCTTTCCTGCACTTCTTGGGGATTCGCCCCTGGGGTGCTTTGAGGGCGTTGCCTTCCATCGGTCATTGGCTCTTTGCCAGGACGCCTCCTTCTCGGGGCCACTTCATCATCCGAAGATTCGGAGTCTCTCTCAGTGTAAGGACCAGAAAATTCCCGATCCTCAGGGATAGGACCCAAACCTCGTATATAGGGGGGCGACTGTCCTCGTGCTTCGCTTCGTCCAGCATATTCGCTTCCTCCAACCTCAGGGTGAAGGGGCATCCCATAAGGGGGGTTAGTAGTAACAATAGTTGAATATTCATACCCGATGGGTCGAGAATTCATAGGTATATGTACTTGTTGAACTTGAGGATTCGTACCTTGAATAGTCGGGGGAGCTGTCCCTTGTGGTTGAGGCTGAGTTGCCCCTGTCTGGGCTTCCCCTTGAGCAGGTGCATAAGTTGAGTGGGGAGGAATCTCCACGGTGGACGAAATCACCTGAGTTGTCCCTGATGGTGTTCCTTCCTCCAGAGCTCTAATTGTTCTCCGTGTTTTCGCCATGGTTATTGTTGTGTTTCCCACAGACGGCGCCAAATATTATGGATAAAAAACTAAGGTTATTATTTGCTGTATTTATTACTAAGATTCGGGAGCTCAAGGCCTTTAATGGCTGCTCTCGTGTTTCGTGGCTCGATCTGCCTTTACGAGATGCCTACGTATCTCTGTGAATTAGAGAATCAAGCCAAAAAATGTAGTTCTGATTGGTGGGGGTGAGACCCCTTATATAGATGTTGGGAGTCCTTGAATTGGACTTGGTATAGGAGACTTGGTGGGCAAGTCTCATAATTAGAATGGACTTAGGAGT
The DNA here is from genome assembly GCF_009905375.1 of Apium graveolens. Taxonomy (NCBI): domain Eukaryota; kingdom Viridiplantae; phylum Streptophyta; class Magnoliopsida; order Apiales; family Apiaceae; genus Apium; species Apium graveolens. The sequence continues at coordinate 159,014,519 of NC_133650.1, forward strand.
CCTAAATAGTAGGAAACTGATTCCTTATCCTTTTAGGTCCCCTTGAGGATAATCTATAAGGATTTATATCCTTACTGGGACCCTTCTCAATAGCTGATTTTTGCCTTATTAATTAATTACGAAATTAATTAATAATCAGGGCTTTTGGGCCTTCTTTATTCCATCAGGCCTGATCTGGTCCATCAGGTTTAACCTTTCCGTTCTGAGTATCATATATCTTTTTATTGGGCCTAGCAGCCCACACCTTGCAGTATTTAATTATAATTTATTTATTCCTATCAACATCCAATTTTTAAAATTTTACCCATTTTCTAAACGGGTATTACCCATTTCATTTTAACAAAGAAATTAGTACATTTTGTATATGATATCATCTACATTTTCAAACAACAATATCGTCATACGATTCAAATTCGCCCTAAATTCGCTTAATTCATTCCTCTCATTTTTTCTCATCATTTTTATCCTCTCCTTTTTTGCAGAATGATATAGATGAGAAAATGATGCGTAAAGAGGGTATTTTGAGGTATTGGGTTAGATACTATAATATGTCCCCGAAAAGATATGATTTAGAATCTGTCCCCGAAAAGATATGATTTAGAATACTTACACTATAGTGTATTCAATAAATTTCGTAATCTATGTTATCAATAATTTTCTTTTTTCTTGTATGTTTGGCTGCATTATCTTAGGCATCATGAGGGTTTAGGAATAACAGTTTGTTATTTTCCTATAGAATGCTAGTCAAGCTATATGTATGTATTTACTTTTATCTCAAAGATGATAAACAATTTAGTTGTTGTTAATACATATATAATAATTAGTTTATATATATAGAATTAATAATTATACTTATTATTGGTGAATTTTTATAGTAATTTTATAATAATTACAATTGCACACGTATTTGACAAAATGCTCTATTCAGTTTTCATAATAAATATGAGATAATATTTGTTCATGAAGACGCTCAATATGTTCTATCTTTGTATGTGTATCAAAAATGTTTATTTTCTTCTATTTATGTATCCATCAAAGTGTGCACATTCACAAATGTTTATTGTCTACTTTTAGTTATTTTACGATTATTGTAAGAATCCAAATGTATTACTTATTTTGAAAACATATTATTTGGAATACCATTTTCATGTTCTGAGATATAATTTAGGAAGTAGACAATCTACTTATTTGATTAATTATAACATTTGAAAAACTGTTTGTTATTTATTACTTCTTTATACTTCAATAATTTGCATGCCTATTATATTAGCACGTTACATTAGCCACTAACTATACCCAAAAGAATGTGAAAATTTGAATATTATTACATGAAATGATAGGATAATAGTTTGGAGTCTGATGAGTTGAGTGATTTGTTTCTGTTCTGCAGTTTGGTTTCCACAAACAGGTGCAACTGGAATTATAATTTTTTAGGCCCTTAATCAACTGTAGAGGGGGGGATTGTTAGATATATTTGTGATGTCTTGTCTAATCTGATTTGTTTAGTTTCTGAACTTATTATCAGAACTTAACTGGAAATCAGAACTTACTGAAGGCAAGAAGTTAACAGAACTTAAGCCATCTGGACTTACATCAGTACTTAAGTGCGGATACACTTCAGATAAGGAAAACAGCCGATTTAGAGGAGAGGATCTGGATTAAACAAGTAAAGATATGCATGAAGAATTGGGCAGCTATTGGACTGCAGTAGATAATCTCTGATTGATGTATTTTAGGAAACAGAACATATCATATCAATTAGGAGATATCTTGTAACTGTGTAGTATATAAACACAGATTAGGGTTTACACTATATGTGTTATCATTCACGAGAATATTATTCATTGTAACCCTAGCAGCTCTTAGTGATATCATACATCCCTGAGAGAGTAGATTAAACCTATTGTAACAGAGTTTGATATATTGAATAAACTTGTTTTCTGTTACATACTTTTGTTTATAATCGAATTGATTGTAGATACTATATTCAACCCCCTTCTATAGTATCATTGAGGCCTAACAAGTGGTATCAGAGCCAATCTATTAAGCTTACAAACAGTTAAGATCTAAACAAACAATCAATCATGTCTGATCAATCAAAAACACAAGACCCTCAAGAACCTGCAAAGGTTCAACCCATTAAAAAGACCAGTAGATATGAAACCATCAGGGTTCGTCTGCTCAGGGTGTCTGAGTACCCTGTATGGAGTGTGAAGATGGCCATGTTTCTGGAAGCTACAGATCCAGAATATTTAGACAAAATTTATGATGGTCCACACAACCCCACAAAGCTTTCTGTTGCAGTTGGGAATGAGCAACAGAGGATGATTCCCAAAGAAAAGAGAGAATTCACCACTGAAGACATCTTTTCACTAGGCAAGGATTCAAAAGTAAGACACTTGCTTCATAGTGCACTTGACAATGTCATGTCAAAGAGGGTGATTGCATGCAAGACTGCCAAAGAAATATGGGATGCATTGGAAATGAGATGTCAAAGAACCAATGCCATCAAAAAGAAATCAAAAAGAACAGGAAGACAATACTCACACAGGAGTATGACCACTTTGACTCAAAATCTGATGAGTCACTAACTGATATATATGACAGATTCACAAAGCTGTTGAATGATCTGTCACTAGTGGATAAGGAATATGATCAAGAAGATTCAAATCTGAAATTCCTACTAACTCTTCCTGAAAAGTGGGATTTGAAAGCTACTATAATACGAGACAACTATGAATTTGCTGATATGTCTCTTGATGAAATCTATGGGATGCTCAAGACTCATAAACTTGAAATGGAGCAAAGAAAGAATAGGCATGGAGGGAAGTCTAAGACAGTTGCTTTAAAGACTGAAGAAAAGCCAATTATCTCTAGGAAGGCAAAAGGAAAGGCTCTCATCATACAGTCTGATTCAGAGTCATCAGATTCTGATGATGATGATTCAGAACCTGAAAATTTATCTGAAGTGGATGTTGATGCAGAGATGATGCAACTGTGTGTTCTTATGGTGAAGGGTATCACAAAGATAGCCTACAAGAAATTCAGAATGGTTAAGAAGTTTTCTAGGAAAGTTGGAAGTTCTAACAAGAAATGGTTCAGAAAGACTGAAGGCAAAGGAGGAAAGTCTGACAGAGGAGACAACTCAAATGTCAAATGCTACAATTATGGTGAAAGAGGCCACATATCTCCTGATTACAAGAAAGAAAAAGGTGATAAAGGGCAGACACTTATCACAAAAAAGAAAAACTGGGTAGACACTTCAGAATCTGAAGAAGAGGTAAACTATGTCTTAATGGCAAATGCTGATAGCAGTTCTGATGCTGATGAACTAAAGGTATCTCTATCAACTCTTGCTTTTAATACAGAAGATATTACTGAGTTTAGATTATTTCTGAAAAACATTTATATTAGCTATAGAGATCAGACTTTAGAGAATGAAAGATTAAAATCTGAAAATATAAAGTACAAAAATAGAAATAGCTATCTTGAAGAAGAGTTAGTCAAGATGAACATTATACAGACAGAGAGAGATAATGTTGTGTATGTTAAGAATGAATTGCTTAAATAGAATGATTATCTAAAAATTGAATTAGAAAAGGAAAGAGAAATCATCAGGACTTGGACTATCTCAGGCAAAATAACTCAGAATATTCTAAGTAGTGGAAACTGGAAAGAGGGGTTAGGTTATAAAGATTATAAAAGTGAGAAAGGGACTTTGCCAACTAAGCCAACTGTTATCAAACAGATTGTAAAACCAAAGGTAAATCCTGTTAAATTTGTTGCAAAAACTGTTGTGTCTGATTCTGAAGAGATGAAAGACTCTAAAACAGAAGTCAAAGAAAAGTCAACTTTTGACAAATCAAAACAGGATAAACCAGCTTTGGTGAACATTGGCTTAACGATAAAGAAGCAGCTTAAGTATAAGATGAAAGAGATTAAAAATGTGAACAAGGTAAAGGAAGCTAGGAAAAATAGGAATGGAAAGGAAGGTGTGAATAAAAGTAATAATTATATGCCTGTTCCTATTCTCCTAGAAAGAAATGCTATAATTGTGGAAACTCTAACCATCTTGCTTAGTTTTGCAGGAAGAATAAAGATATAAACTCTTTACCTCCTAAATCAGGAGTTAAGAGTCAGTCTGTTAGGTTTAAACCACAAAATCCTTGTTTTCATTGTGGTAGTTTATGGCATTCTATTTATACTTGTAAGGAATATCATAGTTTGTACTATGATTATTATGAAATAAAACCTTCTTTAAAAAAATTTAGTGTAATTCCTTCTAGTGTAAATTCTGATGCAAAGTCTGATATAAAGTCTAATAAAAAGCATGTTAGCATAAACCCTGAAACTAAATCCGCTGCAAATGCTAGCAAACTTAACAAAGCCAAAGGATCCAAGCAAGTCCGGGTCCTTAAAACTAATCAATAGTGGTCTTTATGATTGCAGGGCAATAGGAAAAATATCATGGTTCTGGACAGTGGATGTTCAGGACATATGACTGGAAATAAAGCCCTGCTATCAGACTTTGTGGAGAAAGTTGGCCCAGGAGTTTCTTATGGAGATGGCAACATGGGAAAAACTCTGGGATATGGCAATATCAATCTTGGGAATGTCATAATTGAATCAGTAGCTCTTGTCTTAGGACTTAAACACAATCTGCTAAGTATGAGTCAAATCTGTGACAGAGGTTATCATGTGGATTTCTTTGAAGAACACTGTGAAGTTGTAAGTAATTCTACAGGAAAAGTGGTTCTGAAAGGTTACAAACATGGTAACATATATGTTAGGTCCCAATATGTTTATAGAATGGGGGTTGAATACAAACTATACCGTTTAATCGAATTTAGTGCGGAATAAAAATTGAAACAAAATTCAAGTTAAATAAAAATATTATTAAACTTGAAAGGTGTTACAACAATGGTATCGATTACAAGGGATTAATCTTAAATTAATTATCACAATTCTAGAATTAATTCGACATGAACTTTTTCTATTTTTGCAATAATAAGAATCAAATGCTAAACGAAATTTGAGATTAATTTCTAGGGATTTTGATTCGCTAGATAGTTACACAAGAACAAGAATATGATTTCTAGTGGTTTGGATTTAACTTTAATAACTAGAAATTGCTGATCTTGAATTTGCAGCAATGAGATGAAATATTTGTGCTCTGCTTTTCTTTTGTTCTTAAGTTGTTGACTTATGTTCTGTGTCTCTTCTTTTTAAATGTCTGCTGCTTCGATTCTTTTATATTTCAATCAACAGAATCCACTTGAACTGGCAAGACAATCGGCAAGACAATTGAATGAACTGGGAAGACTATCGGCAAGATAATTGATTGAACTAGAATGACAATTTGTTGAACTAGTAGAACTTTCGGTATGACAATCTATTTGAGCTGGTATGACTTTCGGTATGACAATATGATTGTCATACCAGTTCAAATGATTGTCTTGCTGAATTAATATTGAATATTAGTTCAAAATCAATTCTGAAAATTCCTAATATTAATTCAGAATTAATTAATCAATTAATTCAATTAATAAATAAATTAATCTTTGTAGATATAAATTATTTTCTTAATTAAACTATATGACCTAATTAATTAATAGAAAATTAATACTACTCTTGAACATCAACCATTCTTCTGAAAATCCTCTGAAAATCACTGTCAGTTATGAATCAATTCCCCCACTTCAATGTTGACACTCGATGTACTGTCTGGTTCATGAGTGACTAACTTCCGTGACGTTTCTTCATGTCTTGACTTTGATACTTGATTTTCTTCAGATTAAATCCCTGTAATTATCTGATACGCTCAAAAGATCTCTGTCACTTGATTAAATCCACAATCTTGATTTATATCACTGAGGCTTGATCAATTTCTTGAACTTCTTCCAGTGAAGTAATTCCTCAAGTCTGTAGATGAACCTTGTTTCTGAATCCTTTGACAGATGTTACTTTGAGAGATCTCTTTGACGATAGATCCACTATTTACTTGTTATATTCTTATTTGATTTGAGTTGAATCCTCGAATAAATAAATAGGCTATAAAATATGCCTTACAATCTCCCCCTATTTGTTTGTTAGACAATAACAACAAATACCTAGAGGATAAATCAACTAACAAATAAGAAAAAGATATAAACAGTAATGCAAAGTAAATAGCAGAAAAGTTCTGGATTATATTTAACATTTTCCAGATTCCAAATAGATGTTCCTCTAGACTGAACATATCTTCAAGTAGTTTCATCTTCTTTTGTACAACCACATTTCCAGTTGAGAAGCGCATATCTCTCTTGCTTCTCCCCCTATGAGAATCAACTGCTTAAAGTAGATCACCTTCATTTACCACATTTCCCGTACAATAGGATCCACAGATAAAAACCAATGGTACTCCCCTTTTGCAAAATAACTTCTTCCCTTACTAGGAAACCACCTTGTGTTTACCACCTCTCCCGTACAGTAGAATCCGTAATTACAAACAATAATGGTGTAGTGTAGTGTACATATGTAGGATCTTTTTCTTCCTCCCTGCTATTTCTCCCCCTTAGTTGAGGAATCCTCCAAACTGTTACTTAAGCTTTTATCTCCCCCTTAGAGAAGGAATGTATGTCGTTGTCTGAAGGAGATCTCATATTCCACTTGGTTGGAAAAAAAATAAGTAGTTTCCCTTTCTTCCTCACTGTGAGAGTGTGATTCTGTTTAGTGTACCTCACATGTGTTTCACTCTTCTCCCCACTCGTGTTTACACTCATTCTCACAAGTGTATCACTCCTCTCATAGCTCCAAAATCCAGCTGTACCTGTAAGAAAAATCACTGTAAGTCATATGTCATAGCCTATTTGTATATTCGAGGATTCAACTCAACTCAAATAAGAATGTAATAAGTAAATAGTGGATCTACCGTCAGAGAGATCTCGCAAAGTAACATCTGTCAGAGGATTCAGAAACAAGGTTCATCTACAGACTTGAGGAATTTATTCACTGGAAGAAGTTCAAGAAATTGATCATGCCTCAGTGATATAAATCAAGATTGTGGATTTAATCAAGTGACAGAGATCTCGTCAGAGTATCATTAATTACAAGGATTTAATCTGAAGAAAATCAGAGTATCAAAGTCTAGACATGAAGAAATGTCACGGAAGTTAGTCACTCATGAACCAGACAGTACATCGAGTGTCAACATTGAAGTGGTGGAATTGATTCATATATTTCAGTGATTTTCAGAAGATATACAGAAGAATAGATGCTGCTCAAGATTAGTATTAATTCTCTATTAATTAATTAAGTCATATAATTTAATTAAGAAAATAAATTATATCTGCAAAAGATTAATTTATTTGATTAATTAAATTAATTAATTAATTAATTCTGAATTAATATTAAGAATTTTCAGAATTTAAATTGGTTTAAAAATCTGTTTTAATTCAACAAGACAACTGATTGTATTAGTATGACAATCGGTATGACAATCAATAGTCATACTGAAAGTCATGCTAATTCAAAAGGATTGTCTTACCAGAATTATTATAGGAATTAAATCTATTTATTTTCAGCAAAAACAATCTGTTTGAACTACTATGACAATCGGTATGACAATTGATTGTCATACCGAAAGTCTTGCTAGTTCATTCTGATTGTCTTGCTAGTTCTAAAAGATAGTCCTACCGAAAGTCTTGCTGAGCTCAGGATTGTCTTGCCAGTTCAATTCTATTCGGTTGATTGATTAAAAGAAGCAGAAGCAGTTCAATCAAATACATAAAAACAGAAGTCAAGAACAAAAAAAGAAAAAGAAGCAGCCGCCTCTGAAATATTCCATTTCTCATCTGTAACTTCAAGCTCAATTTCTAGATTGCAAAGTTAAATCCAATCAACTAGAAATCTTTATCTTGTTCTTGTGTAACAATCTAGCGGATCAAAATCCCTAGAACTTAATCTCAAATTGCGTTTAGCATTTGAATCTTTTTATTACAAAAATAGAAAAAGTTCATGTCGAATTTATTCTAGATTTGTGATAATTAATTTGAGATTAATTCCTTGTAATCGATACAGTTGTTGTAACACCCTTCAAGTTTAATAATATTTTTATTTAACTTGAATTTTGTTTCACATTTTTTATTCCGCATTTAATTCGATTATTCGGTACTGTTTGTATTCAACCCCCCCTTCTATAAACACATTGGGACCTAACAATTGGTATCAGAGCCTTCTGATTAACGAACAAATCAAGATCCTAGACTTTTGTGATTTTTCAACTCCTTGAATTTTTATTTATTCAAAAATTCATAATGACTTCACAAAAAGTTGGAACCGTTAAAATTCCACTATTTGATAAAGAAAATTATATCATGTGGAAGAAGAAGATGCTATTATTTTTACAAGTTACAAATCCCAAATATCTGAACTTGTTAAAGAAGGGTCTAAAAACTCCGATGGTTATTGAACCAGAGGTGATAGTAGATGATGTAGTGATTACCAAAGCTAGAACCTATCCAAAAGAGCCTGAAGATTTTACTCCTGCTGAGAAGGAAGAAGCCTCCTTGGATGCCAGCCTTCAATTAATATTAATTGATTCCCTTGATCCCTTGATGAACAGACATGTGATGAACTGTAAAAATTCCAAACACATGTGGGAAACTATTGAGGTGATTAATGAAGGCACAGAGGAAGTTAGGGAGAACAAGTTGGAGATCCTAACCTCTGAGTATGAATATTTTAAATCAAATCCAGGAGAAGGAATTACTGAAGTGTTTGAGAGGTACAATGCGTTGATCAACAACCTGAACATAAATGGGAAATATTATTCAATCAGGGAGGTCAACAAAAAGTTCCTTTTAACACTGCCAACTCATCTTGAACATAGAATCACTGCCATTAGAGAAGCTAGAGATCTGAGTGAGATTTCTTTGGACAGGCTCTATGGAGTGTTAAAAACCTATGAGTTGGAGCAGATTCAACAGAAGGAAGTCTACGAGAAGGATAGATTGGTTAGCACATCTACTGCACTTGTAGCTGAAGGTCAACAACAACAGCAATCTCAACAATTGGAGAGAATGGTACAGTGTTCCAAGGCTGAGGAAAATATGTTAGTAGCAGAATATGATCCTCCTACTATAAATCAATCAAGTGATAATTTGTATTCCTTGGAAGAGCTGGAGCAATTGGAAGACGAGTCAATGGCCCAAATTGTCAAGAGATTCTCCCATGTCAGATTCAAGAGGAATCCCAAGCTTAAGTACAAGTCCAACTACAACAAATTCCAGAAAGGTGGATCTTCATCCTCTAACACCAGCAGTGGTGGATACAAAATAGGGATGGTTGATCGGAGCACCATCAGATGCTATAACTGCAATGAGTTGGGACACTTTGCCACAGAATGTAGGAAGCCAAAGCAAGTAAGAAAGAACTCTGAAAGGGCTTATCTGGCAAACGGAAGAAGCTGGGATGATACTGACAGTGAAGATGAAGATGAAGGAAATCTTGCTCTTATGGCTATTGATGGAAAAGCTTCATCGTCAAGAATAGAGGTAAAACTTTCTGATGCTGAAATGGTTTATCATCTAAGAGGTAACTTAGATTGTGCACGTTGTGATAATGAACTGTTAAGTTTACAGATCACAGACCTTGAGAAAGAGGTCAATGAATTAAGACTTGTGCACATTAATCAAGACAAATTACAAGAACAAGTATCTTTTCTAGAGAATAGAGTTGACTGTTATAGAAAACTCGAAACTATTCTCAAAGACAAGATCACCGGTCTTGAGACTAAGGTTAGAGCCTACTTCAATTCTTGTTTGAAGGCTAAAGAGTTCTACAGTAAGCAATCTATTAATCAAACATCTGGAATAGGTTATGATTACGATGTTGCTATTGGAGAATTAGGCATAAACTCCCCTCCTCATGTCTGTGCTAAAGGGAGGGAAGTACCACATGTTCTTAAGGGTGTTGATGAACCCCTCTATAAACCATCAATTGATGAACCATTTAATGCGACCTCTTCTGTTAGTCAGGAACAAATACGTGCTGAAGATCATGCTAATGAGAAGGTTGTTTCCAAGTCAAGTGTGTCGAAAGTTCCAGTCAAAGTTGTGAAAGCAACTGAGACTAACTTAGACACACATGAGTTGGATAACAAAAATGCCATGTTTGCCATGCATAAATTGCCTACTATTAATCACTCTCATAAAGCATGTGTTGTTTCTAATTGTATGTCTTGTGCTTTTAATATGATGTATGCTTATTTTAATGGTAAGCATATTTCTAATGATAAGACTACTCCTCGTCAGCATGTGAATAACAAGAAGCATGATAGGTCTAAGACTGCTAGTCCTTCTAAGGCAAGAAAGGAGACATTTGTGCCTAAGCTTAAACAGAAATTTGTTAAGGCTGTTTACAAGGTCAAATGTTCAGTCATTGAGAAAGTTGAGGCAATTAAAATTAAAAATGTTGTTTTGCCTGACAAAGGACAGTTCTACAAGTATGCCGGGCCCAACCAAGTTTGGGTTCCGAAGAAGGTCTAATCCATTTGTAGTGCAGGGCATTAAACAGGTGTAACCGGTAGTGTGGATTCTTGACAGTGGATCATCAAGACATATGACCGGAGATAGAGCCCTGCTATCAAATGTGGATTGAGAAAGCTGGCCCCCTGGTTACCTTTGGAGATAACAGCAAAGGTGTATCCGAGGGATATGGTTGTTTGCAAGCTGGTAATGTTATCATTGAACTTGTAAATAGTTTCTATATTTTTTCTATATTTATATAAGTTTTTATTTGTATTTTCTGTAATTGTAAATATAGTATGATATATGAAATTGAATGCTGAAATCTTGTTGATAGATATTTGGTATTTAATTCATTGATATTTGTTTTTATTATTATTATTTGTATTGCATTATTTTTTATTATTTATTTTATTTTATTTCATTTTATTTTAAATGTTATGCAACATAACAGTTGGTATATAAAGTACCTGACAAGTATCGGTCAATGATATTTTGTTAATATTATGTTGCAGATATTTGTGAGCTTTTGATATGAATGAGAATTACTTAGACTTTACCCTAAGTGATCAATGTTTTATAAAAAAAACTCATTCATATTGAAATACAAAATCAAACTTCTTTCTACATTAGTGATTTCTTATTTCATGTAAAATCTTTTGAAATCACTATTGTACATCATTATCTCTATAGTGCCATATATTCTGTGTTACAGGTTCAGTCTCCAATGACTTTCTTTCATTGACAGTCATGAGGTTGAAAACCCACAACGTCTATCCCAGACTGTAAAGACAAACACAAAAACAGAACCAACCAACACTCTCTTACCACTAAATGTAGTATGAATGAGCGTGAGGGAGATAGTGCCTCAGTACACCACATAAGGAAGGTTCTGTAGTCAACCCAGTAGCTCTGTCTCCTACAAAGATGAGTAGTATTTAAACCGAGACAACTGCTAACCCCCCATACATCTTCTCAAAAAGATGTAATGGTTGAAAAGGCATAAAAACAGTTACTAGATTCATTCTCTCAACAGGGTGTGTCTATTAAAATTTGCATGTCGGCCAGGGTATCCGATGTAGTGTCACCACCTCAAATATAAACAATTCTTGATGCACAAGGAAAGGTTACACACACAAAGGATGAGTTGACGGAAATAAGAGTTTCGACCATTTTAAGGTCAGATTCGATTGTTCAAGGTTCGTTAGTGGACCAATTGCCTTTACAGGTGTTAGGAGAGGATACTGATCCAAAAGCCATATGTCAGTGGTCAGTGTCTACCTCCCCAGGCTTAAATCCCCTGGATGCATCTGCGGATAGTGGATCTGACATAGGTGCAGATCGACAACTTGTTGACAAAGATTCAGATATTACTTGATGAGTTACAAGGAAATGTCTTCACATTAGAAGGGAACCTTGATCTTTATGCTAAATTCTTTGGATCATTGTTTACCTTCCCAGAATTCAAATCTGGAACCCTAAAAGGGAAACTAGCAACTTATAGATTATGACTCAGATTCATCTGACGAGTTTAACAAGGATGGGGATTTGCAAACTCCCATTGCACCACCTGTGACCTCCTTAAGGATGGCTAAGGTGATTTTACTTGCAGGTACAGCTGGATTATGGAGCTATGAGAGAAGAGTGATACAATTGTGAGAACGAGTGTAAACACGAGTGGAGAGAAGAGTGAAACACATGTGAGGTACACTAAACAGAATCACACACTCACAGTAAGGAAGAAAGAGAAACTTCTTGTTATTTCTTTTCCAACCAAGTGAAATATGAGAACTCCTTCAGACGACGGCATACATTCCTTCTTTAAGGGGGAGATAAAAGCTTAAGTAACAGTTTGGAAGATTCCTCAACTAAGGGGGAGAAATAGCAGGGAGGAAGAAAAAGATCATATGTACACTACACCACACCATTGTTGTTTGTAACTACGGATCCTATTGTACAGGAGAGGTGGTAAACACAAGGTGATTTTCTAGTAAGGGAAGAAGCTATTTTCAAAAGGGGAGTACCATTGGTTTTTATTTGCGGATCCTATTGTACGGGAGAGGTGGTAAACGAAGGTGATCTTCTTTAATCAGTTGATTCTCATAGGGGGAGAAGCAAGAGAGATATGGGTTTCTCAACAGGAAATGTGGTTGTACAAATGAAGATGTAACTACTTGAAGATATGTTCAGTCTAGAGGAACATCTACTTGGAATCTGGAAAATGTTAAATCTAGTCCAGAACTTTTCTACTATTTACTTTGCATTTCTTTTTATATCTTTTTCTTATTTGTTAGTTGAGTTATCCTCTAGGTATTTGTGTGTTATTGTCTAACAAACAAATAGGGGGAGATTGTAAGTCATATGTCATAGCCTATTTGTATATTCGAGGATTCAACTTAACTCAAATAAGAATGTAATAAGTAAATAGTGGATCTACCGTCAGAGAGATCTCGCAAAGTAACATCTGTCAGAGGATTCAGAAACAAGGTTCATCTACAGACTTGAGGAATTTATTCACTGGAAGAAGTTCAAGAAATTGATCATGCCTCAGTGATATAAATCAAGATTGTGGATTTAATCAAGTGACAGAGATCTCGTCAGAGTATCATTAATTACAAGGATTTAATCTGAAGAAAATCAGAGTATCAAAGTCAAGACATGAAGAAACGTCACGGAAGTTAGTCACTCATGAACCAGACAGTACATCGAGTGTCAACATTGAAGTGGTGGAATTGATTCATATATTTCAGTGATTTTCAGAAGATATACAGAAGAATAGATGTTGCTCAAGATTAGTATTAATTCTCTATTAATTAATTAAGTCATATAATTTAATTAAGAAAATAAATTATATCTGCAAAAGATTAATTTATTTGATTAATTAAATTAATTGATTAATTAATTCTGAATTAATATTAAAAAATTTCAGAATTTAAATTGGTTTTAAAATCTGTTTTAATTCAACAAGACAACTGATTGTATTAGTATGACAATCGGTATGACAATCAATAGTCATACCGAAAGTCATGCTAATTCAAAAGGATTGTCTTACCAGAATTATTATACGATTTAAATCTATTTATTTTCAGCAAAAACAATATGTTTGAACTACTATGACAATCGGTATGACAATTGATTGTCATACCGAAAGTCTTGCTAGTTCATTCTGATTGTATTGCTAGTTCTAAAAGATAGTCCTACCGAAAGTCTTGCTGAGCTCAGGATTGTCTTGCCAGTTCAATTCTATTCGGTTGATTGATTAAAAGAAGCAGAAGCAGTTCAATCAAATACATAAAAATAGAAGTCAAGAACAAAAAAAGAAAAAGAAGCAGCCGCCTCTGAAATATTCCATTTCTCATCTGCAACTTCAAGATCAATTTCTAGATTGCAAAGTTAAATCCAATCAACTAGAAATCTTTATCTTGTTCTTGTATAACAATCCAGCGGATCAAAATCTCTAGAACTTAATCTCAAATTGTGTTTAGCATTTGAATCTTTTTATTACAAAAATAGAAAAAGTTCATGTCGAATTTATTCTAGATTTGTGATAATTAATTTGAGATTAATTCCTTGTAATCGATACAGTTGTTGTAACACCCTTCAAGTTTAATAATATTTTTATTTAACTTGAATTTTGTTTCACATTTTTTATTCCGTATTTAATTCGATTATTCAGTACTGTTTGTATTCAACCCCCCCTTCTACAAACACATTGGGACCTAACAATCACCTTAGCCATCCTTAAGGAGGTCACATGTGGGGCAATGGGAGTTCGCAAATCCCCAACCTTGTTAAACTCGTCAGATGAATCTGAGTCATAATCTACAAGTTGCTAGTTTCCCTTTTAGGGTTCCAGATTTGAATTCTGGGAAGGTAAACAATGATCCAACGAATTTAGCATAAAAATCAAAGTTCCCTTCTAATGTCTGTGAAGACATTTCCTTGTGACTCATCAGGTAATATCTGAATCATTGTCAACAAGTTGCCGATCTGCGCATATGTCAGATCCACTATACGCAAATGCATCCAGAGGATTTAAGCCTGGGGAGGTAGACACTGACCACTGACATATGGCTTTTAGATCAGTATCCTCTCCTAACACCTGTAAAGCCAATTGGTCCATTAAAGAACCTTGAACAATCGAATCTGACCTTAAAATGGTCGAAACTCTTGTTTCCGTCAATTCCTCCTTTGTGTGTGTAACATTTCCTTGGGCATCAAGAATTGTTTGTGTTTGAGGTGGTGACACTACATCGGATACCCTGGTTGACAGGCAAATTTCAATAAACGCACCCTGTTGAGAGGATGAATCTAGTAACTGTTTTTGTGCCTTTTCAGCCATTACATCTTTTTGAGGAGATGTATGGGGATTAACAGTTGTCTCGGTTTAAATACTACTCATCTCTGTAGGAGACAGAGCTGCTTGGTTGACTACAGAACCTTCCTTATGTGGTGCACTAAGGCACTATCTCCCTCACGCTCATTCATACTACATTTTAGTGGTAAGAGAGTGTTGGTTGGTTCTGTTTCTGTGTTTGTCTTTCCAGTCCGGGATGGAAGTTGTGGGTTTTCAACCTTATGACTGTCAATGAAAGAAGGCCATTGGAGGCTGAACCTATATCACAGAACATATGGCAATATAGAGATAAAATGTACTTAAGATCGATAATGAATGAAAATTATACATTTATTCTTTTGAGAGAAATGATGTACAATAGTGATTTCAAAAGATTTTAAATGAAATAAGAAATCACTAATGTTGAAAGAAGTTTGAGTTCAATGATAACATTACCAGCTTGCAAACAACCATATCCCTCAGTTAAACCTTTGCTGTTATCTCCAAAGGTAACCACTGGGCCAGCTTTCTCAACCACATTTGATAGCAGGGCTCTATCTTCGGTCATATGTCTTGACGATCCACTATCAAGAATCCACACTACCGGTTCCATCTGTTTAATGCCCTGCAACACAAATGGATTAAACCTTCTTTGGAACCCAAACTTGGTTGGGTCCAACATACTTGTAGAATTGACCTTTGTTAGGAAAAATAACATTCTTAACTTTAATGTTCTCAACTTTCTCAATGACTGGACATTTGACCTTGTAAACAGCCTTAACAAATTTCTGTTTAGGCTTAGGCACAAATGTCTCCTTTCTAGCCTTAGAAGGACTAGCAGTCTTAGACCTATCATGCTTCATATTATTCATATGCTGACGAGGAGTAGTCTTATCACTAGAAACATGCTTACCATTAAAATAAGCATACATCAAATTGAAAGCACAAGACATACAATCAGGAACACCACATACTTTATGAGAGGGATTAACAACAGGAAAATTAGGCATGGTAGACATGGCAGTTTTGTTATCCAACTCATGTGTGTCTGAGTTAATCTCAGTTGCTTTCACAACTTTAACTGGGACTTTCGACACACTTGGCTTGGAAACAACCTTCTCATTACCATGATATTTAGCACGCATTTCTTCATGAATAATAGAGGAGGTCCCATCAAATGGTTCAGCAATTGATTTTTTATAGAGGGGTTTATTAACACCCTTAAGCACATGTGGTACTTCTGTAACGACCGAGGAATTACGCTTGTATTATATTATAATAATGATAAATTATGTGTATTATTATGTGGTTAAATGTGTTAAGTCGTTAAACCCTAACTGCTATGTGCTATGTGTTGGCTGTTTTGATCCAAACGTGTTTTGGATATTTATTGAGCATTTTATCATCAGTTATATATATATTATATCAAAACCTGTACAGCTCAAAACTATGTTTTAAAAGCCCGTATTTCAAACAAAATCATTGGCCCTATTTTGCCAAAAATGCCCTATCCCATATCGCTATTCTGAACCCCTAAATGTTTTACAAATTTACCTTTTTCGCGAAAAACGACTTTTCCGGACCCCTTCGGGTACCAAAAGACCCACAAAAATTACATTTTTATTTTTATATGATCATGAAATTATCATATATCATTTTTCTTTGCATTTTTGTAATATTTACAATTTTTGGGAATTTTTGACATTAATTTTGTATTTATAGGATATTTAAAAATTCATTATTAATACCCAAAAATTATAAAAATTGGGGCCAAATATTTTTATTAGATGTATAATTAGACCCTTAATTTTATTTAGGGGTATTATTTTCATTAGTATAAATACCTGTTTTATTATTAATTATTCATTAATTAATTGTTAAAAATCAGAAAATAAAAAAATTAGAAAGTGTGGGTGAAGTTTGTGTTCTTGAAGAAGAGAGAAGATCAAACTGTGATTTTGGGAGATTTACTAATCCACTGAAAACGCTCGAGTAACCAATACAATCCTTGTGAAGAGACGAATCTATTGATACTAATATCAACAACTGAGGTTTGTTTAATCTCAAAATCGATTTTTATGTTCTTGGCATGAATTTCGGTTTTTGATTTTGAAGAATCATTTGATTGTTTGGATTATGTAGTTAGTTTCGTTGTAGTCTTAGGAGTAATCAGGTATTTTTATTATGATTTTACAACCCCTAAATCGATATGTCGAGTTCTTGAGTTTAACTATTTTTGATTTTGTTTTTTTTAGATTTATATATGTTTTTGCTCGCAATTGATGTTAGAAAGTAATTGTAGAACTCTGTAGCTTTAATTTGACACCGGAATCACGTTGTTTGGTTTTGTATTCGTCAAAAACGATTTCGCCGGCCATGGAGTTGAAGGTCGCCGATTTTGGATCGGTTTTCGCCGGGAAAGATGAGGCAGGCGACGGGGGAGGAGAAGAATGGCAGGGATGAATGGCTGGGATGGTGAGGAATTGATCTGCAGCAGGAACGAGTCGAACCACACGGTTTTTGGTCAGGAATTGGTATCGCCGGAGTTGGGCTCCGGTGGCCGGAACTTCGCCGTGTTCTGGAAACGTGAAGAACACCGGCGGGTGTTCTTGCCAACCCGGACCCGACCCGGTTGGGTTTTTATTTGACCCGGAGTTGATCCATATAACCCTAACCCTGTTTCTGTTTTCATGTTTCTGGTTTTTATTTTTATTTTATTTTTCTAAAATCAGAAATTAGTTTTAGTAATTCTAAAAAGTAAATAAAAAATCAGTTTTAAATTTTGAAAAATATTATAATTAATTTTTAAATTATTTTATTAATTTTGAAATTCGAATTTAATTATTTAATTAATTATTTAATTATTTATCTAATTATTTATAAGTTATCTAAGTAATTACTAATTAGGTAATTAATTAATAATTAGGTAATTGATTAATAAATAAGGATTAAAATAATATGATTAATAATCCGATAATTAGTTAATATTACGAGTAACTTGTATTCATACGAGTAGTGATTCGATAATGAGAATTATTATTCGAGCAATAATTTATTCGAAGGATATCGTTTTATTCGTATCGAATAATTAAATACAGATAATTAAATGATTAATTAATCGTATAGGTATAGTAATAATAATAACAGTTCGATAATAGTCGAGAATCGCGAGTAGCTCGTATTTATACGAGTAATTAATCATTGAGTTAGATTATAATTCGAGTAATTAGTATTTATTCGATAAATAGCGTATCAGTTAGTTGTATCGATTTTTATTTATAAATAATCGATCTGATTGAGTAAGTATTATTAATTTGTAAATAATTGTAATAAATAGTAATTAATCCTAATAATTAGGGATTAATTATTTTAAAATACAATAATTATTAGTTAATTATTTAAAAATGTAATTAAGGATTATTTAATTATAATTAATTATTAATTAATTAAATCTTATTTAATTCATAATAATTAAACCGTTAGTCCGATTTGAGCGAAACGAGGACCCCTAGACTCAGAAAAATGAAACGAATCCAATAAAAATAATTGTAAGTTATAATTTCTTCCGGAAGAGAGTGGTCTTGTGATAATTATTGGTTTATAGACCCTAATAGGGGTATAATTGATTCAAATAAATCCCGAAAAATGGTAATAAAATCAGATAGGGTTAGTTATTATAAATATGAGTGTAGTATCGATTCTGAAAATAATTATAAGTCTAAAAATTAATTATGTGCTTTATGTGCTAGTGCTTTACGTGGTTATGTGAACCTTACGTGCTATATAGTTATATATATGTATATATGCGAATCAGATAAAAATGCATGGGTAGACTGATAGGGTTGCGTAGTATCAATTCGAGATACACATATATAGTAAGTTATCTAAACGATTATATTTCTATGATTGGTTCAGTGTCAGCAAGGCAGAGCAAGCTAGAGACCGAAGGTGGTGAGTTGAACCAGGTTAAGTACGCGCAAGGCAAGTTTTTCTCCTATTCTAAATTCAGAATAGTGAATTATACCCCATTTTACATATCAATTACACTTTGATAATTCTTGTTCATATGCACTGATACATATCTATTGATTCTTGTTTTTATTTCATTTCGATTCTTGATTTCTCCCAATTTATTGAATCCTCTATTCATATTCCAATATTTTTACCCTTGTTACATATATTATGATATATCCTGATGTTGGGATACATCAAAAGCATTCCGATTGTTTCGGATGCTAAACTTCGGACTGGATGGTTACGATACAGGCTGGGTTTTACTCAGACCTTTAATTAATAGGCCATAGCTGCCTGAGTACTCCTTATGTTGGTTGGATCTATACAGTTGGGTATAGATTCGCACTGTATCCTGACTGATCAGCGGGTTATAGTGCATATGTTGGTTCTTGTTTCCAGTCTTGTTCATTTGACACTCGCCAGTATTGGCAAATTATTATTCTATTCAGATACATATGGTTGTCCAAACCAACAGCTTATGGATTCACTTATTTTTTTTCTCTTTATACTATATATATTGTTGTAGGCTTGTTGAGCTTAGCTCATCCTCTTTTATTGTTATTCCTATTATCTTACAGTTAAGGTAGAGAATGAAACCCATCAGAACCCGCGTAGTCAAGAAGCGAGTCAAGTAGCGGGACCCTCTTATACCAAGGGTGTTCATCCTTATCCCTGAAGAGAGCTTTGAGTTATCAGATCAGGTGTAACAGGATAAGTACTATTATGGTTTGAATAAAAGTTGTGTGGTGAACATGTAGATAGAATAAAGTTTTGTAATAAAGAGAGTTCTTGAGACGGATTGTTTTTATTTGGTTTGTAATAAAGTTAGTATGTGGTTCTTGTTTTCAGATCTTAACCTTAAAAGATCCTGATAGCAGTAGTTCGGGGTAATTATTCTATTTATATTCCGCTTGTGCAAGATTAATGTGTAGTTAATATTAGTAATGCCCCAAATCTATACCCCGGATTTGGAGGGTGTTAGAGTTGGCATCAGAGCTTAGGTTTGACCTTTGAAAACAAGGACGTTAGGGCTAAGATAAGATAGGAAAATGAGATAGGATGAGAGTAAGAATGTTAGGATTGTTTGTCTATGTGATTAGAAGTTATGAGTTTAGGATTGTGATTTGATTGTTTTTGTGTTATTATTTTTATGTATATTAGATGGCTTCTTTATCATCATCTACGGAGAGGACCGTGACAGATCCAGTGGATGCACCGGTAGTAGCCCCAGTGTCAGAGCAGATCTTACCTCCATTGCCACCTGAGCCAGCACCAGAGATACCACTTCCCCCAGAGGTACCAGGTTTTGTAGATTATTTTCCATATTTTGAGCCAGAGATACCAGATTTTCCACCACTAGAGTTCCCGATGTTCGATATTCCTGACATGATTGATCTTCCGCAGTGGGAGGATCTAGAGCCTCAGATTCCTATGCCACCAGTCGATATTCCAAAGCTGCCATATATGGAGCCAGAGGCAGAGCCGCCAGTGTATGCGCTGATGGAGCAGCCTGTCTTATTTCCTGCCCCATTAGCTATTTATGCACCTGTTCCAGGAGTTTATCAGTTTCCTCAGCCAGAGTTTATGGATGATATTGTGGTGGATGGACCATTACCTTCTCGAGGTTCCAGCACTGATCTTCGGGAGCATCATACCGTGAATTACCAGCGCTTTCAGGCAGAGAGGGAGGAGAGGATTAGATGGCAGAACCAGTGTAGGGAGATCCTTGGGTTGTATGAGACACAGACGGATGGTCCTGTCAGAGCATTATGACCGGATTATATACTGAGAGAGAGGCTACATCATATTCACCGGGTTAGTTCGCAGCAGCTTACTGATTTGAGACAGCAGGATCTTAGTGCGGAGACACCATATCGCAGAGCATTGGGACTTACCGAGGCAGTGCTAGAGGCATTGCAGGAGGAGTTGAGCCACGTACCACCAGGATTTTGAGACCAGCAGATCAATGAGTGTTGTATTATGTATATTTTGTAGATAGAGGCAGCATAGTATTGTATGACTAGTTTGTATGAGTGTAGTTACTGACTTTGACCGATAGTAGTAGTAGCAGTATGACTGTTATATCATAGGTTTTTGTATCAAGCACTGACACCTGTAGCTGGTGTTCTACCTATATATATACGAGATGATCTTTTGCACGTTTCTTTATTTTATTTCCAGTTATTTAAGCATTTATATTTATTTCAGTACCATTGCATATTTACAAATGTAGTTTTATTTACGATCATGTTGTACCCTTATGTTTAAAAAAAAAAACACACACATCATACTGTTTTATCTATTCAGTTATTTAATAAGCTGTTTTATTTTCTAAAAATCGACTGTTTTAATATATGTTTAATATACTGTTATTAAAGAAGACCATTGTTTATTTACCAGAAAGATGGCACCTAAAAGAAAAGCACAACCCGATTTATCGAATGGGAACACCGAGGGCCAAAACAATAATAAACAGATGGATCAGATGTTTAATCTCATGCAACAGCAAATGTTGATGATGCAACAACAAATGCAGCAGCAACAGCAGCAGTTCCAGCAACAGATGTTACAGCAAGCCGCTCATCCAGGACATCAAGTACCACCAGCAGCGCCTACGACCACTTTCAAGCAATTTCAGTCGGTGAAGCCACCAGAATTTATGGGTTCCACGGATCCTACAAAAGCAAGAGCTTGGCTGAAAGAGATGGAAAAGGCTTTTTCGTTGGTAAAGGTTGAGGAAGAGCAGAAGACGGATTTTGCTAGCTATTTCCTGAAAGGCGAAGCTAATTACTGGTGGGAATCGAAGAAAGCTTTGGAAGAAGAAGGTGTGGTGACCTGGGATAGATTCACTGATCTTTTCTTGGAGAAATATTTTCCTCGTTTTATGAAAAACCAGATGGAGATCAAGTTCCTGGAGCTGAAACAAGACAACTTATCGGTTGCGGATTATGAGACCAAGTTTACTGAATTGGCAAGGTTTGTTCCAGAGCAGGTGGATACGGACGAGAAGCGGGCCAAGAGATTTCAGCAAGGACTAAAACCATGGATTCGTAGCAGGGTAGCTGTGTTTGAATTGACAACTTATACGGCTGTTGTTCAGAAGGCTATGATTATTGAAGGAGAAAGCGAATCAGCTCAAAAAGAGAAAGGACCAGGGAATTTTCAGAATCGTTTCAATAAAAGGCCGGGATTTCAAGCTCGAGGAAAAGTAAACTTTAGGAGGCCAGAACAAAACAACCAGAGGATGGGTAATCGACTACCTGCCCCAACTCAGCAAAGGCTTATTCGACCGCCTGTACCTGATTGCAGAACGTGTGGTAGAAAGCATACGGGAATTTGCAACAAGCCGAATGTCACATGTTTCAAGTGCAAGCAAAGGGGACACTATTCTGGAGAATGTCTGATGGGAAAAGCAGAAGTTACTTGTTTTCAATGTGGGAGAAAAGGACATATCGCCAAAGACTGCAAAGGAATTGCAATGGCCGCTAGTATTCCAAGAGTTTTAGCATTACCTCCACCTCCACTACCACAGCAACATCAGCCCAAAGCAAGGACTTTCAACATGTCAATGAAGGAAGCGGTACAGAGTCCGAATGTGGTTGCAGGTACACTTCCTGTAAATTCCGTAAATGCTTTGGTATTAATTGATTCAGGAGCTACTAGATCTTTTATTTCTGAAGCTTTTATCTCTAAAATAAATTGTGAGGTACAGTGGTTAGATGAAGTGTTAGTCATAAAATTAGCGAATAATGATCAGGTTGCAGTAAATTGAGTATGCCCGAGTTGTGATATTGAGATAGGAAGATGTCATTTTTCAGTTGATTTGATACCTTTTAGGTTAGGGGAGTTTGATGTTATTCTAGGAATGGATTGGCTATCTAGTAATAATGCTCAAATTGACTGTGCGAATAAGAGAGTGAAATTGCAAACTGAAGAAAATGAAACGGTAATATTTAAAGGTGAGAAGCAAAAGCAGAAATTCCTATCAATAATGCAGACGAGAAGATTGCTACGCCAAGGATGTCAAGCTTATTTAGCCTATGTACGTGAGACTGATAAGGGAAATCCAAAGATTGAAGATATTCCATTAGTTTGTGAATTTCTTGATGTTTTTCCAGACGAATTACCAGGACTTCCACCAGATCGAGAAATCAAGTTCACTATTGACTTGACGCCAGGGACCGAACCAATTTCAAAAGCTCCATATCGAATGGCACCTGTTGAAATGAGGGAATTAGCAAAGTAGTTGCAAGAACTTCTTGATAAAGGAATTATAAGGCCAAGTGTATCCCCATGGGGCGCGCCAGTATTGTTCGTGAAAAAGAAGGATGGCAGTATGCGACTGTGTATTGATTATCGTGAGCTGAACAAGTTAACTATCAAGAATAAATATCCTTTACCTCGCATCGATGATTTATTTGATCAACTAAAAGGAGCAGCATGGTTTTCAAAAATCGACTTACGATCAGGCTATCATCAGTTAAAGATCAAGGCCGAGGATATTCCAAAGACAGCGTTTAGAACGAGGTACGAACACTATGAATTTCTTGTGATGGATTTTGGATTGACGAATGCACCTGCAGCGTTTATGGATTTGATGAATGGAGTATTCAAGAAGTATTTGGATAAGTTTATCATTGTATTTATTGATGACATCTTGATCTACTCAAACACGGAAGAAGAATATGCAGCGCAGTTAAGAACGACATTGGAGATATTACGAAAGGAGCAGCTTTATGCAAAATTTTCAAAATGTGAATTTTGGTTGAAAGAAGTGCAGTTTCTAGGGCATATCATCAGTAGAGAAGGCATTCAAGTTGATCCAGCAAAGATTGAAGCTGTGTTGAATTGGGAAAGACCAAAGACGCCGACAGAGGTTCGAAGTTTCTTAGGTTTGGCAGGATATTATCGAAGATTTGTCAAAGATTTTGTGAAGATAGCAACACCGTTGACCAAGTTAACTCGACAAAGTGAAAAGTTCGAATGGAATAGTAAATGTGAAGAAAGTTTTCAAGAGTTGAAGAATCGGTTAGTGACTGCACCAGTATTAGTACTGCCAGACGAGCAAGGAAATTTTGTTATTTACAGTGACGCTTCATATCGTGGTTTAGGATGTGTGTTGATGCAACATGGTAACGTCATTGCATATGCGTCGAGACAACTTAAACCTCATGAGCAGAAATATCCTACGCATGATCTGGAATTGGCAGCAATTGTATTTGTATTGAAGCTTTGGAGACATTATCTGTACGGTGAAAAATGTGAAATCTACACGGATCATAAAAGTCTGAAGTATATCTTCACACAAAAGGAACTGAACATGCGACAACGTCGATGGCTGGAATTGATTAAAGATTATGATGTTACAATCAGTTATCATCCAGGAAAAGCAAATGTTGTAGCAGATGCACTAAGCAGAAAAGAAAGATTGAATCGGTTAACTTCATGTGAAGAATTGGTTATAGAATTCGACAAATTGGAAATTGAGATTCGTATTCCTCATGAATCTGTAGGAACTATTTACGCTATGACTTTTCAACCAGGGTTGCTAGAAAAGATTCGCCATTGTCAAGATAAAGTGATGAGTCAAGACGACAACTTAACAGGAGAAGAGATTACAACTCAGAAAGATAATGAAGAAATTTTACGTTTTACATCAAGAATCTGGATCCCTAACGTGGTAGAATTAAAAGAAGAAATTATGCGAGATGCGCACAATTCGAAGTATTCCATTCATCCAGGAAGCACGAAAATGTATCGCGATTTGAAGGAAAACTTTTGGTGGCCGAATATGAAGAAGGAGATAGCAGAATGGGTGAGTAAATGCTACACATGCCAGCGAGTTAAAGCAGAGCATCAACGTCCGAGTGGGTTATTGCAACCATTAGACATTCCAGAATGGAAATGGGAACATCTAACGATGGATTTCGTAGTAGGACTTCCAAGGACGAAAGCCAATCACGATGCAATTTGGGTTATTATTGATCGATTGACGAAATCAGCACATTTTCTTCCAATTAATGAGAGATTTTCATTGGACAAGCTAGTGCATTTATATCTTAAAGAAATTGTGATGCATCATGGAGTACCAGTATCAATTGTATCAGATCGAGATCCTCGTTTCAATTCAAGATTTTGGAGACAATTCCAAGAATGTCTAGGAACGAAGTTGAATATGAGTACAGCCTATCATCCGTAAACTGACGGTCAAAGTGAAAGGACAATTCAAATGATTGAAGACATGCTACGAGCTTGTGCGATCGATTTTGAAGGTAGCTGGGATGAACATTTACCCCTAGTGGAATTTTCTTATAATAACAGCTATCACGCCAGTATTGGAATGCCACCGTATGAAGCATTATATGGAAGGAAATGCAGATCACCAGTGCATTGGGATGAAGTTGGAGAACGCAAGATTTTGGGTCCAGAATTAATTCAGCAGATAAAAGAAAAAAATTAAACTCATTCGAAAATGAATCGAGACAGCACAAAACAGGCAAAGCAGATATGCAGACCAAGCAAGGAAGGATGTGGACTATCAGGAAGGAGAATGCGTATTGCTCAAAATATCGCCATGGAAAGGATTGACCAGATTTGGAAATAAAGGGAAATTGAAGCCACGATACGTTGGACCATTTGAGATTTTGAAGAAAATTGGGAAGGTTGCGTACGAGTTAACTCTACCACCCCATATGCAGCACATTCACAACGTATTTCATGTATCTATGCTTAAGAAGTATAATCCTGATACAAGGCATGTAATAGAATATGAACCAGTAGAACTTCAGGCGGATTTGTCATATGTAGAGCAGCCAATAAGAATTCTAGATAGGCAAGAGAGGATATTAAGAAATAAGTCTGTGTCATTAGTGAGAATTTTATGGAGAAACCCGGTGGTTGAAGAATCAACCTGGGAGCTTGAGAGTGAAATGTTAGAAAAGTATCCTCAGTTATTTGCATAATGTGATTCTGAGGACAGAATCTTGTTAAAGGGGGGGAGAATGTAACGACCGAGGAATTACGCTTGTATTATATTATAATAATGATAAATTATGTGTATTATTATGTGGTTAAATGTGTTAAGTCGTTAAACCCTAAATGTTATGTGCTATGTGTTGGTTGTTTTGATCCAAACGTGTTTTGGATATTTATTGAGCATTTTATCATCAGTTATATATATATTATATCAAAACCTGTACAGCTCAAAACTATGTTTTAAAAGCCCGTATTTCAAACAAAATCATTGGCCCTATTTTGCCAAAAATGCCCTATCCCATATCGCTATTCTGAACCCCTAAATGTTTTACAAATTTACCTTTTTCGCGAAAAACGACTTTTCCGGACCCCTTCGGGTACCAAAAGCCCCACAAAAATCACATTTTTATTTTTATATGATCATGAAATTATCATATATCATTTTTCTTTGCATTTTTGTAATATTTACAATTTTTGGGAATTTTTGACATTAATTTTGTATTTATTGGATATTTAAAAATTCATTATTAATACCCAAAAATTATAAAAATTGGGGCCAAATATTTTTATTAGATGTATAATTAGACCCTTAATTTTATTTAGGGGCATTATTTTCATTAGTATAAATACCTGTTTTATTAGTAATTATTCATTAATTAATTGTTAAAAATCAGAAAATAAAAAAATTAGAAAGTGTGGGTGAAGTTTGTGTTCTTGAAGAAGAGAGAAGATCAAACTGTGATTTTGGGAGATTTACTAATCCACTGAAAACGCTCGAGTAACCAATACAATCCTTGTGAAGAGACGAATCTATTGATACTAATATCAACAACTGAGGTTTGTTTAATCTCAAAATCGATTTTTATGTTCTTGGCATGAATTTCGGTTTTTAATTTTGAAGAATCATTTGATTGTTTGGATTATGTAGTTAGTTTCGTTGTAGTCTTAGGAGTAATCAGGTATTTTTATTATGATTTTACAACCCCTAAATCGATATGTCGAGTTCTTGAGTTTAACTATTTTTGATTTTGTTTTTTTAGATTTATATATGTTTTTGCTCGCGATTGATGTTAGAAAGTAATTGTAGAACTCTGTAGCTTTAATTTGACACCGGAATCACGTTGTTTGGTTTTGTATTCGTCAAAAACCATTTCGCCAGCCATGGAGTTGAAGGTCGCCGATTTTGGATCGGTTTTCGCCGGGAAAGATGAGGCAGGCGACGGGGGAGGAGAAGAATGGCAGGGATGAATGGCTGGGATGGTGATGAATTGATCTGCAGCAGGAACGAGTCGAACCACACGGTTTTTGGTCAGGAATTGGTATCGCCGGAGTTGGGCTCCGGTGGCCGGAACTTCGCCGTGTTCTGGAAACGTGAAGAACACCGGCGGGTGTTCTTGCCAACCCGGACCCGACCCGGTTGGGTTTTTATTTGACCCGGAGTTGATCCATATAACCCTAACCCTGTTTCTGTTTTCATGTTTCTGGTTTTTATTTTTATTTTATTTTTCTAAAATCAGAAATTAGTTTTAGTAATTCTAAAAAGTAAATAAAAAATCAGTTTTAAATTTTGAAAAATATTATAATTAATTTTTAAATTATTTTATTAATTTTGAAATTCGAATTTAATTATTTAATTAATTATTAAATTATTTATCTAATTATTTATTAGTTATCTAAGTCATTACTAATTAGGTAATTAATTAATAATTAGGTAATTAATTAATAAATAAGGATTAAAATAATATGATTAATAATCCGATAATTGGTTAATATTACGAGTAACTTGTATTCATACGAGTAGTGATTCGATAATGAGAATTATTATTCGAGCAATAATTTATTCGAAGGATATCGTTTTATTCGTATCGAATAATTAAATACAGATAATTAAATGATTAATTAATCGTATAGGTATAGTAATAATAATAACAGTTCGATAATAGTCGAGAATCGCGAGTAGCTCGTATTTATACGAGTAATTAATCATTGAGTTAGATTATAATTCGAGTAATTAGTATTTATTCGATAAATAGCATATCAGTTAGTTGTATCGATTTTTATTTATAAATAATCGATCTGATCGAGTAAGTATTATTAATTTGTAAATAATTATAATAAATAGTAATTAATCCTAATAATTAGGGATTAATTATTTTAAAATACAATAATTATTAGTTAATTATTTAAAAATGTAATTAAGGATTATTTAATTATAATTAATTATTAATTAATTAAATCTTATTTAATTCATAATAATTAAACCGTTAGTCCGATTTGAGCGAAACGAGGACCCCTAGACTCAGAAAAATGAAACGAATCCAATAAAAATAATTGTAAGTTATAATTTCTTCCGGAAGAGAGTGGTCGTGTGATAATTATTGGTTTATAGACCCTAATAGGGGTATAATTGATTCAAATAAATCCCGAAAAATGGTAATAAAATCAGATAGGGTTAGTTATTATAAATATGAGTCTAGTATCGATTCTGAAAATAATTATAAGTCTAAAAATTAATTATGTGCTTTATGTGCTATGTGCTTTACGTGGTTATGTGAACCTTACGTGCTATATAGTTATATATATGTATATATGCGAGTCAGATAAAAACACATGGGTAGACTGATAGGGTTGCGTAGTATCAATTCGAGATACACATATATAGTAAGTTATCTAAACGATTATATTTCTATGATTGGTTCAGTGTCAGCAAGGCAGAGCAAGCTAGAGACCGAAGGTGGTGAGTTGAACCAGGTTAAGTACGCGCAAGGCAAGTTTTTCTCCTATTCTAAATTCAGAATAGTGAATTATACCCCATTTTACATATCAATTACACTTTGATAATTCTTGTTCATATGCACTGATACATATCTATTGATTCTTGTTTCTATTTCATTTCGATTCTTGATTTCTCCCAATTTATTGAATCCTCTATTCATATTCCAATATTTTTACCCTTGTTACATATATTATGATATATCCTGATGTTGGGATACATCAAAAGCATTCCGATTGTTCCGGATGCTAAACTTCGGACTGGATGGTTACGATACAGGCTGGGTTTTACTCAAACCTTTAATTAATAGGCCATAGCTGCCTGAGTACTCCTTATGTTGGTTGGATCTATACAGTTGGGTATAGATTCGCACTGTATCCTGACTGATCAGCGGGTTATAGTGCATATGTTGGTTCTTGTTTCCAGTCTTGTTCATTTGACACTCGCCAGTATTGGCAAATTATTATTCTATTCAGATACATATGGTTGTCCAAACCAACAGCTTATGGATTCACTTATTTTTTTCTCTTTATACTATATATATTGTTGCAGGCTTGTTGAGCTTAGCTCATCCTCTTTTATTGTTATTCCTATTGTCTTACAGTTAAGGTAGAGAATGAAACCCATCAGAACCCGCATAGTCAAGAAGCGAGTCAAGCAGCGGGACCCTCTTATACCAAGGGTGTTCATCCCTATCCCTGAAGAGAGCTTTGAGTTATCAGATCAGGTGTAACAGGATAAGTACTATTATGGTTTGAATAAAAGTTGTGTGGTTAACATGTAGATAGAATAAAGTTTTGTAATAAAGAGAGTTCTTGAGACGGATTGTTTTTATTTGGTTTGTAATAAAGTTAGTATGTGGTTCTTGTTTTCAGATCTTAACCTTAAAAGATCCTGATAGCAGTAGTTCGGGGTAATTATTCTATTTATATTCCGCTTGTGCAAGATTAATGTGTAGTTAATATTAGTAATGCCCCAAATCTATACCCCGGATTTGGAGGGTGTTAGAACTTCCCTACCTTTAGCACATACATGAGGAGGGGAGTTTATGCCTAATTCTGCAATAGTAACATTGTAATCATAACCTATTCCAGATGTTTGATTAACAACTTGCTTACTGTAGAACTCTTTAGCCTTCGAACAAGAATTGAAGTAGGCTTTAACCTTAGTCTCAAGACCGGTGATCTTGTCTTTGAGAATAGTTTATGTTGTCTATAACAGTCAACTCTATTCTCTAGAAAAGATACTTGTTCTTTAAACTTGTCTGGATTAATGTGCACAAGTCTTAATTCATTGACCTCTTTCTCAAGGTCTTTGATCTGTTGACTTAACAGTTCATTATCACGATGAGCACAATCTAAGGAACCTCCTAGATGATAAACTAATTCAGCATCAGTAAATTTTACCTCTTTTCTTGATGATGAAGCTTTTCAATCAATAGCCATAAGAGCAAGATTCTCATCTTCTTCATCTCCACTATCAGTATCATCCCAGCTTCTTCCCTTTGCCAGGTAAGCTTTTTCAGAGTTACTCTTCTGATTTGAATCATAAGAGTTCTTCCTTACTTGCTTTGGATTCCTGCATTCTGTGGCAAAGTGTCCCAACTCATTGCAGTTATAGCATCTAATGGTGCTCCGATCAACCATCCCTGTTTTGTATCCACCACTACTGGTGTTAGAGGATGAGGATCCACCTGTCTGGAATCTGTTGTAGTTGGACTTGTACTTGAACTTGGGATTTCTCTTGAATCTGACATTTGAGAATCTCTTGACAATTTGGGCCATTGACTCATCTTCCAATTGCTCTAGCTCTTCCAAGGAGTAAAAATCATCAATGGATTGATTTGTAGTAGGAGGATCATATTCTGCTACTAATACATTTTCCTCAGCCTTGGAATACTGTACCATTCTCTCTGACTGTTGAGATTGTTGTTGTTGTTGTTGAACTTCAGCTACTAGAGCAGTAGATGTGTTGACCACTCTATCTTTCCCGTAGACTTCCTTCTGCTGAATCTGCTCCAACTCATAGGTTTTTAACAAACCATAGAGTCTATCCAAAGAAATCTCACTCAGATCTCTAGCTTCTCTTATGGCAGTGATTCTATGTTCAAGATGAGTTGGCAGTGTTAAAAGGAACTTTTTGTTGACCTCCCTGATTGAATAATATTTTCCATTTATGTTCAGGTTGTTGATCAATGCATTGTACCTTTCAAACACTTCAGTAATTCCTTCTCCTGGATTGGATTTAAAATGTTCATACTCAGAGGTTAGGATCTCTAACTTGTTCTCCCTAACTTCCTATGTGCCTTCATTAATCACCTCAATAGTTTCCAACATGTGTTTGGAATTTTTACAGTTCATCACATGTCTGTTCATCAATGGATCAAGGGAATCAAATAAAATTAATTGAAGGCTGGCATCCAAGGAGGCTTCTTCCTTTTCAGCAGGAGTAAAATCCTTAGGCTCTTTTGCATAGGTTCTAGCTTTGGTAATTACAACATCATCTTCTATCACCTCTGGTTCAATAACCATCGGAATTTTTGGACCCTTCTTTAACAAGCTTAGATATTTGGGATTTGCAACTTGTAAAAATAAGAGCATCTTCTTCTTCCACATAATATAATTTTCTTTATCAAATAGTGGAATTTTAACGGTTCCAACTTTTTGTGAAGTCATTATGAATTTTTGAATAAATAAAAATTCAAAGAGTGGAAGAATCACAAAAGTCTAGGATCTTGATTTGTTCGTTAATCAGAAGGCTCTGATACCAATTGTTAGGTCCCAATATGTTTGTAGAAGGAGGGTTTAATACAAACTATACGTTTAAACGAATTTAGTGCGGAATAAAAATTGAAACAAAATTCAAGTTAAATAAAAATATTATTAAACTTGAAAGGTGTTACAACAACGGTATCGATTATAAGGGATTAATCTCAAATTAATTATCACAAATCTAGAATAAATTCGACATGAACTTTTTCTATTTTTGCAATAAAAAGAATCAAATGCTAAATGCAATTTGAGATTAAGTTCTAGGGATGTTGATCCGCTAGATAGTTACACAAGAACAAGAGAATGATTTCTAGTGGTTTGGATTTAACTTTAATAACTAGAAATTGTTGATCTTGAATTTACAGCAATGAGATGAAATATTTGTGCTCTGCTCTTCTTTTGTTCTTAAGTTGTTGACTTATGTTTTGTGTCTCTTCTTTTTAAATGTCTCCTCCTTCGATTCTTTTATATTTCAATCAACATAATCCACTTGAACTGGCAAGACAATCGGCAAGACAATTGATTGAACTAGCATGACAATCTGTTGAACTAGTAGAACTTTCGGTATGACAATCTATTTGAGCTGGTATGACTTTCGGTATGACAATCTGATTGTCATACCAGTTCAAATGATTGTCTTGCTGAATTAATATTGAATATTAATTCAAAATCAATTCTGAAAATTCCTAATATTAATTCAGAATTAATTAATCAATTAATTCAATTAATAAATAAATTAATCTTTGCAAATATAATTTATTTTCTTAATTAAACTATATGACTTAATTAATTAATAGAGAATTAATACTACTCTTGAACATCAGCCATTCTTCTGAAAATTTTCTCAAAATCACTGTCAATTATGAATCAATTCCACCACTTCAATATTGACACTCGATGTACTATCTGGTTCATGAGTGACTAACTTCCGTGACGTGTCTTCATGTCTTGACTTTGATACTTGATTTTCTTCAGATTAAATCCCTGTAATTATCTGATACCCTCACGAGATCTCTGTCACTTGATTAAATCCACAATCTTTATTTATATCACTGAGGTTTGATCAATTTCTTGAACTTTTTCCAGTGAAGTAATTCCTCAAGTCTGTAGATGAACCTTGTTTCTGAATCCTTTGACAGATGTTACTTTGTGAGATCTCTTTGACGATAGATCCACTATTTACTTGTTATATTCTTATTTGAGTTGAGTAGAATCCTCGAATAAACAAATAGGCTATAACATATGCCTTACAATATATGAAGCCAGACTTTCTATAAATTTTGATGGTTCTACAATCTGTTTGTTAAGCAGAGCATCAATTGAAGAAAGCTGGAATAGGCACAAGAGACTCTCTCATTTAAATTTCAACAACATAAATGAGCTAGTAAAGAAAGATCTTATGAGAGGACTGCCAAAATCAATATTTGTCCTGATGGTCTTTGTGACTCATGTCAAAAGGCAAAATAAAGAAAATCTTCATTCAAGAGCAAAACTGAATCCTCAATTCTTGAGCCTTATCACTACTGCATGTTGATCTATTTAGTCCAGTTAATGTCATGTCTATTGCAAAGAAGAAATATGCTATGGTTATAGTGGATGAGTTCACAAGATACACTTGGGTGTATTTCTTGCACAAGAAGAATGAAACTACATCTCCTCTAACTGATTACGTCAGACAGCTTGATAAGTTAGTCAAAGATTCTGTTAAAATAATAAGAAGTGATAATGACACTGAGTTCAAGAATTCAATCATGGAAGAGTTTTGCAATGAGGAAGGAATAAAGCAGAAATTTTCTGCACCTGGAACTCCACAGCAGAATGGAGTTGTAGAAAGAAAGAACAAGACTCTTATTGAAGCTGTACGAACTATGCTTGATGAAGCAAAGATACCAACCTATTTTTGGGCTGAAGCTGTGCAGACTGTTTGTTTTACACAGAATGCTACACTCATATAGAAGCATGGAAAAACACCATATGAGATGGTGGAGAAAAAGAAGCCAAATCTGAAATACTTTCATGTATTTGGATGCAAGTGTTTTGTTCTTAAGACTCATCCTGAACAGCTGTCAAAATTTGATCTAAAAGCTGATGAAGGAATTTTTGTTGGATATCCACTTTCCACAAAAGCCTTCAGAGTCTACAATTTAAGAACAAGGGTTGTCATGGAATCTGTCAATGTATCTTTTGATGATAAAAAGATTACTGGACTTGAAGATTTCAATGATCATGATCAGCTGAGATTTGAAAATAAAGATATAAATTCTGATTTTCTAAATTATGATGACCTAAATCTTGATCCTGTAAGTTCTGATGAGTTAAATTCTGATGTCATTGAAACTGTGGTAACTGCTCCAAAGGAAAATGCACCTGTTCAAGGGGAGCAAGCTAATGATCATACCACATCTCAAGACTCTCAAGAAGCATCAGAACCTGTCACTAGCTCTTCAGGTTCTGATTCATCAAGTTCTGATGAGCCAAATTGTGACATTCTGGAAACTCTATTTCTTCAATTCCTGAAGGATCCAACTCAAATTCTGGAATCTCAGAGAGCATAACTTTAGGGGGAGCATCAGAAAATGTTGATGGAGACAACATGGATCATGGGGGAGGATCCAGTTCTAGAGATCAACTTCCATCTGCAAGGAAGTGGACTAAATCATACACACCTGACTTAATAATTGGAGATCCTGAAGCAGGTGTCAGAACTAGAACAACAACAAATGAATGTCTCTATCATTCCATTCTATCTCAGACTGAACCAAAAAAAGTGGAAGAAGCTCTTCAAGATGCTGATTGGGCGCAAGCAATGCAGGAAGAGCTAAATGAATTTCAAAGAAATAAAGTCTGGACCCTAGTACCAAGACCAAAGGATTGATCAATTGTTGGTACAAAATGGGTGTTCAGCATTAAAACTGACAGTGATGGTATAATAACATGGAATAAAGCAAGACTGGTTGCAAAAGGATATTCTCAACATGAGGGTATTGATTAGGATGAAACATTTGCTCCAGTTGCTCGATTGGAAGCCATAAGAATCTTTTTGGCTTATGCTGCTCACAAGAAGTATAAAGTCTTTCAAATGGATGTGAAAAGTGCTTTTCTTAATGGAGAATTGGAAGAAAAGGTATATGTTGAACAACCTCCAGGCTTTGTAGATCCAAAATTTCTAAATCATGTCTACAGGCTTGACAAAGCACTTTATGGCCTTAAGCAAGCTCCTAGAGCATGGTATGAGACTCTGGCTCAGTTCCTTCTGGAAAGTGGATTTCATAGAGGCACAATTGACAAGACTTTATTCTACCTCAACCATGGAAAGGACTTACTTTTGGTACAGATATATGTTGATGATATCATCTTTGGCTCTACAAATACAAAACTTTGTGAAAGATTTTCCAAGTTAATGCAGTCAAGATATCAAATGAGTATGATGGG
Organism: Apium graveolens; assembly: GCF_009905375.1. NCBI lineage: Eukaryota > Viridiplantae > Streptophyta > Magnoliopsida > Apiales > Apiaceae > Apium > Apium graveolens. The sequence goes on from NC_133650.1 coordinate 159,049,325, forward strand.
AGAGTTGGGTTATTTTCTGGGACTTCAAGTCAAACAAACTGAAGAAGGTACTTTTATTAGTCAATTCAAATACACCAAAAATCTACGCAAGAAATTTGGAATACAAGACAGTTCTACTACATCAACTCCCATGGCCACTGCCACCAAGTTAGATAAAGATACTGGAACATCAGTAGATATTGTAACACCCCCAGATCTGGGGTCGGGGATCCGGGTCGTCACGGTCTTTCTTTCCACAATATCACTTCACTTAATTAATAATAATTAACCTTATGTTGTGACCCCACACTAACACACATCACAACCCGTTATAGTCTCAGAGATGAAATTGAAATAAGTACAAGTCTTTGAATCCACCATTTAAAAGTTATTACAACCCAAAATGATTACTTAATAAGTTTACAATTAATTGCCATTACCTGCCACAAGTTATAATTATACATAATTGATTCTCAAAAGTAGATGGTCTGATCTACAGATAGGTCTACCTCTGCAGCTATAGCAGCTATGACATCAACGGGAAGACGTGAGACGCTTCCCACGCGCTTGCGCTGGGTCTGCTGGAGTCCGGCCATCCTTCCTAACTGTTGTTGTGTGATGAAGAAATAAAGCAAGAGTGAGCCTTACAGCTCGCAAGATAATATATAGCGTAATCAATAATGCAAGTATCTAATAGATAACTTACTGAAAACCTTTATCAAAAGTAAGATAATTACTTACTGGATATAAGCTTAAAGGAAGATGAAGTTACCAAATACTTCACTATACTTATATCATTTATAAGGCTACTTGAACTACCACTGTTCAAAGTATTATAGGTTTTAAAAAAAAAGTCATCCCATAGATGAGACCACAAGTTAAGACTTGAATAGATTCAATCTTTGAAATATTATTGAATGAAATAAAGTTATGAGATACTTTATTTAGTCCCGATATATATCCACATATATATCTCTTAAACATTTCCTGGAACCTCTGTTATGTAAAGTATGAACAGAGTTTGTAACATCCAATGAATTTTGGAAAGGAAAAGAATTTTGGCATAAACCCGATATCTTGCTGATCAGGCAAAGATACCAATAAGTAACCTTTTCTACTAGTAGATGGATGAATCCCCCACCGGTCATCACCCTGGCCACATAAGGACCTTGTGCTGGACCGCCACCCGGCCTCTTACGCGTTGATGGACTGCCACCCAGCCACTTACACTTTGATAGACCGTACCCCGGCCTGTCGCTTATGCCGACTCATGTAGATGGGCTTACTTCCCGAACGTTGGGTAAGTAATCAATTCATTTGTTGTCTCAAAACAGCAACCACGTTGCGAATGTAAAATGCACCACAGAGCTGGATCCCCCAGGTTTTGAGCGAGTATTTAAATCCCCTTTGAACGGAAGATCTTAAATATAAAAATGAGTTTTGGGATCCGCTCTAACTTTTAAAAATCATTTTGAAGACTCGAAAACACTTTAAAGAGTGTTTGGAGTAATGCTGATTTAATGAAGTAAATCAGTCCCAATATATTTAGAAAATATCTGAATATTATTATTTAAATAATATTCCCATAGAGAATAATCTTATAAAAATAATCGAAGTAGAAGTTTTAAAACTTATTCTTGAAATGGATATTAAATAACCAAAGATATACTTATATGAAAGTACTATCTTTATTTGAATAATCGAAAAATAAGTTTGATTATTGACACCTTATTCTTTAATAAAATAAAGAATATATTTCAGTAATAAGCGGAGTCATAATACCTCGAATGAATATTATAAACAATATTCATTAAATAAAATAAAGGAGTCATACATCCTCAAATGAATATTCAAATAATATTCAATTAATAAAATAAAAGGAGTCATAAGCCCTCGAATGAATATTCGAAATAATATTCAATAATAAAATAAAGTTATCGAATAAACCTTATTCGATTAATAGTTTTGAAAACTATAACCATATATATATAAATATATATATATAAAATCTACTCGGGATCCTCGACTCCCGGTTTTAGAAAATGTTTTCACCTTTGGGTCCCTATACTAAGGATATATGCAAATTACTGCTATTCTCTAGCATAGGTATTATCAACTGAAACAACAGATATATATGGCAAGAATACGAAACAGGCTTGCATATATATACCATATCAGTATGCTTCAATATATCGCAACATTTGCTAATTAACCAACATGCATCTATCGCAAGATAATGCATATACATATATACATCACAACAACAGTATAACGGATAGAAAACTTGCCTGAGCGACTGGGGGTGATAAAAGGCTCGGACGAGTCTGGTAACCTATAAACAACAAGTAAGTTAAAATTAAACCAAAGTCACTTGTAAATCTATACTTTAACTAACTTAGACTCTAATGCTTGTTTTGCGCTTACTGATTCTCTTAAGTCACTCGAGTACCCTCGGCTCCACCATTTTTAATAAATTAACCATTACGAGTTTTAAGGCGATTCTTTCGCGGATGTCTTACCAACTGCCTAACACTCTTACCATAATTGTTTCATACATTAATTAACCCTTTTTGGTCTTTAACCTATGTTTCAAAGTAAGGCGAGGGTAAAAGTTTCGTTCGCGAAATGCCGTTACTTAAAACAGTCGTTTCTCCTAAACCGTATATCGGAATCAAACGAACTACATATCAAAACGAAGCTCGTAACATGAGCTATCTAAACATGGCAATGGTCAACATCTAGCAGGGGGTTCTCGGGTCCTAATGTTATGAATAAAAGCAGTCTAAAGTAAATCGGACATTACGACGGCTATGTTTACGCGATTTCCCAAATTTAAATCATTCCAAAACCATCATAATTCAACCCCAATTCACAATCCAATCCAAACTTCATCCAAAATACATTACAACAGCCCCAAACCAACTCATTATAATCCATTTACTTACTCCTAAAACTTGAATTTAAACTATACTACATTCTTTAACCAATCTTAAGATTTCAACAATTCAATCACCACCATTCCAACCCAAACTCTTAAACAAACATGCTTCAAGCTACTCTTTACCCTAAAAACCAAAATCAACCTAGTATACAAATTAAAGCTAGGGTTTGGAGATGATATACCTTCCTTGAAGTGGTGTGAGTAGCTAGGAAGCCTAAAGAAGCCTTGAGGAGTCTTAGGAAAGCTTGGATCTTAAAGGAAAATCAAGAAAAATAAAGTTAAAACCTTGAAATTACTATTCATTGTCTTCTTCATTGATTTATTGGAGAAGATAGAGAATGAATTGGTGGCTTAAACTCATGATATAGCCATAACTATGCATAAGGATGATTAGGGAATTATCTTACTAATTTAGGAGGCTTGGATCTTGGATTTTGAAAATTCTTGCCTTTGAAATAGTAAAAATCCGAGAGCAAGCTTTTGTTGAAGAGAAAAAAATGATTTTGTGTTTTGATGAAAATGATTTGCTTGGCTTGGTTGATTTGGTTTTGTTTTTGATTTAGTTAATTACCTTTTTAGCCTTGGACTTTGTGTGGTTCTCATTCAACCACACCTCCTTCCTTCCCATGTCATGCTATGATGTCATTATTCCCTCTTTGTCCTCTTCTCATTGGTTGGGTGACATCATCCTCTCTAATCCCCTTGATTAACTTCCTAATTGTTTGCCTAATGACCGCTGATCTGTTATACGGTTCGCTTAACTTTCGTTTTCGTTTATCGTTTGAGGGATCATACCCGGGATCTTATTACTTAGGTTCCATTAACCTTTCTCGATATATTATATTCCTTTTATGATCCTCTCTTATAATCCTTTAATTTAAATCCTTTTTATCCTGTTACCTTATACTCAATTCTTTCCGTATCTAGTGGATTTCCGGGAAAATCAAAGTGTTCGGAATATGGATTCTGACGATCTTTACATACACTTATATCCCATATAAAGTACTAATAAAATCTCAAAATATCCATACCAGAACCCCTACATAGTGTGGCATAAAAAGTTTTCCCATTCAGCAAAAACACTATTCATAAGGGTTTCAAAAATTCCAAAAATTGGGGTTATTACAGTCTCCCCTCCTTAAAAGGATTCCGTCCCGGAATCAGATAGAAAATGAATAGGGATACTCTCTTAGCATTGCACTTTCTAACTCTCGAGTAAATTTTCCCACATAGTGGTCCGACCACCAAACTCTGCCTAGTTTGATAATCCTTCTCTTAAGCACTTGTTCCTTTTCACTCTATAACCCTTCCTGGTTGCTCCATATAGGTTACGTCGGGTTGCATGTCTATGCGCTCATATGCCCCTATTTATCTGGCATCTGAATTACACTTCCTTAATATTGATATGTGAAACCCGTTACGACCTGCTACATGTTCGGGGTTAGGGCTAGCTCATATGCTATCTCCCCAATACGTCTTAATATATCCAAGGGTCCAACAATTCGTGGACTTAGCTTTCATTTCTTTCTGAACCTCATCCTTCCTTTCCAAGGAAATACCTATAACAACACTAGGTCCCCTACTTCCTATTCCTTGTCCTTTCGTGTCAAATCAACATACTTCTTATGTCCATCTTGGGCTACTACCAGCCGTCCTCTGGTTAGGTCTAATATATCCTTGGTCCTTTGGACTACTGCGGGTCTGAGCATCTTGCGCTCTATAACTTCATCCTAACATAAGGGAGATCAACATTATCTTCTCTCAAGGATCTCATAAGGCGACATCTCGATAATGACATATGATCTATTATCGTAAGAAACTCAATCCGTGTTAAGTGATCATTCCAATTTCTTTCAAGTCTATTGCACATACACTCGTTATAACTTTTAGCATTACAGCTTTTGCTTCTCAATACCCATTCTTTTCCAGTTCGTAATCGCTACTACCTTCCGTTCCTAATATTATACTGGTTATACTTCTGCTCGTTAGCGTTCTATAACCTTTTAATAAATGCATCAACCTTAGTATCACGAACGTGTTTCCATTCCGAATACCACCATAACTTTACTACTCCTTTTTCAGCTGCTTCTATCTTTGGAAGCTTGATCAATCATATAGAAGTAAAGGAATTTATTGAGAGATCACTATGATCATGAACACTTGTTCTATTGCATAGTTAGTACTGAAGGTGGCCAGCCTTTAGTACTTGACAAGCAATTAAACAATAGCTGGTATCCTACTCGGTTTCTATCACACAGATAGATAGTCATTCGACAATACCTCCCCTTCTGGAAGGGTTGTTCTTCTCAGTTTATATGAAATGAAAAGAAGAGAAAAGAACGAACTGAAGAGAATTGTATATATATGAAAAAAAAATATACTGCCACAAAATATCTGGCTTGGAACCTACCTCTGAATTATAGAGGTTTGTCATAGGAGAACAAAACATATGTGTATATATATCAACATCAAGTATTATCGCATCGCATTTCACATGCTTAAATATTTTTGCTATTCCGTCCATCATTCTATGGACCCATGCTCTTCCTCGAGCTTATACACAATCACCTTTGAAACTCCCTCGACATTGAAAATCGAATCTGGGATCTCATTCTAGACATCATCGTTACTAGAATTCTATTCTTGCATCACAACCTTCCTCGTATAGTAATACGACTCTCTATTGATAGGAAGGAATAAATATTCAGTAGGTAGATACTCTACTTAATTAGTCTATCAATGATAACTTATACACTACCACGACTCGATTAGTGGTACTTAATCTCAACATCCATTCCAATACAACTCTCATGGTTGTAATCAGCTCATTACTCGCAGAATCATTGCTGCCTTACTATGGTCCACCACTGACCTACTGTCATCATTCACTTTCCATGAAATCTTAATATCTAACCATACGGAGTCCATATATGTCGTGTAAAATTCTTCTAAGGAGGTAACATAATCACCATTCATGATTCATGAAGAACACTCCTGATCCTGACATACATACATGACATGAAGCAGATAAAATTGCAGAAGAGTTTCAATCAAAGCAACGATAGCAGGTTAATACCATTCTTAATCGTATGCCTTCAATAGAAGACTTAACTCAAGGGTTCATCTAGTCCTTTTTGAAACATGGTCCTGGCTTATCTCAAGATAGTATCTTCTGAGATAGATAGCCCGCTCATGACGATTACACGAATTAAACCTTTACCAACTACTATTACGGTTGGGTATTGCACAGTCATCAGAAGGAATGTCAATCTTTCAAACCATAATACAACCTTTACGGCTTCAACCATTATCACTGTATTCCTCTGGCACGAGCGCCTGTAATTGTCCTCTTACACTTAAAGTGTCGGCCACCTCTTTGGCCTTTCCTGATAGTAAATTTTCCTTACAGTCAATGTCATTTTAACCACCTCCAAATAAATTTTCTACCTCATTTCAATCACTGCTTATGTTAAGATGTTTTCCTTAAAATCTGGTGAGAAGAAAATTATCACCATTTTTCCATAAGTTATTGCCTCAGTCTTTAGAGGTTAATCACTGTCACGACTGACTCTCAATCATAATTAGAACATCTTTTATCTTAAGTCCTGATTGCCCTGAACAATTTCGACCATTACTGGTTCGATCCATAATTTCTCGTGGTTTAACACGTGCCCCACTTGGCATCATTATAATTACGTCATATTTCCTTTATCAACATTTCTATTCTTGAGAATTTTGAATATTACCTTTCTCCTTGTGAAACCTCTAAGGTTATCCTTGAATCGTTCCTCCTGTATTCCCTAGATACAGGGCATATCAAAATACCATTTACTAATACTAAAACCATTGTCTATATACTTCTGAAAAATTTCTCCACTGATTCTTAAAGGTTGTTGTTACCTTAACCCTTTCCAAATCATACTGTCAAAACTCATACTGTCCCTATTAAGGGTGAAATGCCAACCTTTATGCATTCCCCTTAGGATTCATTTTAAGTTACTGATATTCTATCCTTAATTCCACCTTTAAAAGGTACATGCATCCTTCCATGGATAAATCAAGTCATATATCCCTGATAAGGGTGTCTTATTCAATCATTCCCACCTCGATAGTATATGCCTAGTTTCACAATAACATCTGTATACAAACTGAGGTTAATCAAAATGGCCTCCTAAAGATAACAACGGTTATCCGCTTTTCTTGCCTAATCTGGTAACGATAACAAGGATGTTCTGGAAGATATTGATCGTGTTCAACGTGAACTTCTTCTTAATAATTCCTTATTTACTTTTGTTGTTTATCTCAACAGTCATCTCAATGTTGGGATATCTTTCATACCTGGCGTCTCCCTTTCTGGGTATCAAGCCACCGGTCTTACACTTCACATTCTTGAAGGTCACTTCCTTCCTCCAATTCTCCTAATTTTCTTACTTCCTTGTCTCCTCAGTCTATCCGCGTCTCATTATTTATCCTTCGAACTATCTCAAGGTTTCCTCGAATCCTCCCAACTTACAGTGGATAAAATATATGTATCTCTTATGCCTTCAACCATAATTTTAACTCATGGTGAATCACCCTCATCCTGACGAATGCATACTTTTCTATTTCTATTGCTACGAGTCTTTAGGGCTTCCTCATACCCAACTCCCTTATCATACCTCAAACTCTATTGCCTTTATATTCCTTTCCACTTCAGTTTCTTTTTATTTTCTTTTCTCTTATCATTATTTCATGAACCAACACAACATAAGCATTGATTTCAAATATCCCGTCATTCTGGATTCGTGTCCTCAGAACGAATCTTGATAACTTTTACAACTTAGATTCATAATTCATCATACTCGTCTGCCTTTGTTCTGGCTCTAAAGCTTTTACACTATCTCCATAACCTTGGGAAGTACTTTCCTGAAAACAATTGACTAGACTTAAATCAGTTTATTATAATCTCTTGCTCCGTGCCTTCCTTGGCCTTTCACCAGCGGGTGGCCTCTCTCTTAGGAGGGTAAGTGATAAAACAGTCTTTTATGATTCATCAATCATTTAGAATCTCAAATGATTCCTATATTTCCTTTAGCCAGGCTCTTGCCTCGACTGGGTCAGCTTGTTCCTTGGAACTCTGAGAGCTTAGCAACTTAAAGGTCTTGAAAGAATTTCTCACCGCATTATTTCCTCAGGGTGGTGGTTGGGGATAATAGTCTAAGTTCTGTCTAGAAAGGTCCATAAATTATCATATAGGAGTACCGTCTCGGTTCTCCTTTCCTTACTCGACTTCTATTTCCTTAGTCTGAACGTTTCCTCCTCCTCCTCCCCGTAATCGGGGTCATCCTTCATGTTTTAAATCCTCATTTTCCACTTCATTATGTTATAGGTTCTTTCTATCTTGATGGCGACCTCCCTGACTATCACGTCCAGGGTTAGCTCTAAATCTTATTCCTCAAACCAGCTTTCATCTAAGATCTCATCTTTAAGCTCTTGAACATTTGAAACCCAAATTCTGTAGGAATACCACATTATTCCCTTATCATCTTTCTCGATATTAATCTTTTATCTAATTGTTGGCTCTCTGCCTTCGTTCATCACTTTTTCTGGCACAATCTGTTCTTTTCCAATAATTTGAACTGTATTGCAATCTCAAACAGCTTTTTGGTACCGGCTCCGGTTACCTTCACTTCTATTTCCATTTTCTCAAAATCTCTTATAAACTCTCCAAAAGACATTATCATCTTGAGTCTCTCCTTTTTACTAAGGGCATTAGCCACCATATTGGCTTTCCCCGAATGATAAAGAATCTCCCAATCATAATTCTTGATTAGCTCTAACCGCCTCCTCTGGCGTATGTTGAGCTCTTTCTACGTGAAAATGTACTAGAGCTCCTATGGTTTGTGTAAATTCCGCACTTCTCTCCATACAAGTAGTGCCTCCAATCTTTAGGGTAAAACTATTGCCATGAGCCTAAGCTCATGGGCGGGGATATCGAATTTTATATTCCCTTAATTGTCTTGACGCGTACGCGATTACCTTACCGTGCTGCATAAGCCGCACCCTAAGCCCTTGTGCGCAGCGTCACTACAAATCACAAAATCTCCTTTTTCCATCCGGCAACGCCAACATAGGGGCCATCACCAATCTTTGCTTCAGTTCTTGAAAGCTGTTCTCGCATTTCTCTATCCATTCAAACTTCTTAGTCTTACGAGTAAGCCGCGTTAAAGGGGCTACTATCTTTACAAACTTGAACGAATCTCCGGTAGTGACCAGCCAATCCTACCTCTGGTAATTCCCCTAACCATGGTCATCAATTCCTCAGTGGTCCTTTATTCATTCTTGTCAGGACCCTCCACGGGATTCTTCTCAGCAACAATCCCTTCTAGGACAACATCCTCAACCGCTACGTCATCAATATGAACATCATCCGGTCCCTCATTGGGGTGTTCCATTGGATCCACAATCTGATCTACAATAACTAATAAAACATCATCGCGTTGTTGCTCCTCAACCTCAGGGTTCGGTGTCCCGCTACCCTATACGATAACGAACTACGCTTCTATCACGATATTTATAAGGGTTCCCATAAGGGTTTTAACTGTCTGTACTACATTAGGTAGTCCGACTATGAACTTGGCAAGAGTTCTTATTATCTTAGTAAACTTATTATCTTAACGTCACATCATCTCTGAGGTTTATAACGCTTAGCTCTGATACCATTTCTGTAACACCCCCAGATCCGGGGTCGGGGATCCGGGTCGTCACGGTCTTTCTTTCCACAATATCACTTCACTTAATTAATAATAATTAACCTTATGCTGTGACCCCACACTAACACACACCACAACCCGTTATAGTCTCAGAGATGAAATTGAAATAAGTACAAGTCCTTGAATCCACAATTTAAAAGTTATTACAACCCAAAATGATTACTTAATAAGTTTACAATTAATTGCCATTACCTGCCACAAGTTATAATTATACATAATTGATTCTCAAAAGTAGATGGTCTGATCTACAGATAGGTCTACCTCTGCAGCTATAGCAGCTATGACATCAACGGGAAGATGCGGGACGCTTCCCACGCGCTTGCACTGGGTCTGCTGGAGTCTGGCGATCCTTCCTAACTGTTGTTGTGTGATGAAGAAATAAAGCAAGAGTGAGCCTTACAGCTCGCAAGATAATATATAGTGTAATCAATAATGCAAGTATCTAATAGATAACTTACTGAAAACCTTTATCAAAAATAAGATAATTACTTACTGGATATAAGCTTAAAGGAAGATGAAGTTACCAAATACTTCACTATACTTATATCATTTATAAGGCTACTTGAACTACCATTGTTCAAAGTATTATAGGTTTTAAAAAAAAAGTCATCCCATAGATGAGACCACAAGTTAAGACTTGAATAGATTCAATCTTTGAAATATTATTGAATGAAATAAAGTTACGAGATACTTTATTTAGTCCCGATATATATCCACATATATATCTCTTAAACATTTCCTGGAACCTCTGTTATGTAAAGTATGAACAGAGTTTGTAACATCCAATGAATTTTGGAAAGGAAAAGAATTTTGGCATAAACCCGATATCTTGCTGATCAGGCAAAGATACCAATAAGTAACCTTTTCTACTAGTAAATGGATGAATCCCCCATCGGTCATCACCCTGGCCATATAAGGACCTTGTGCTGGACCGCCACCCGGCCTCTTACGCATTGATGGACTGCCACCCAGCCACTTACACTTTGATAGACCGTACCCCGGCCTGTCGCTTATGCCGACTCAAGTAGATGGGCTTACTTCCCGAACGTTGGGTAAGTAATCAATTCATTTGTTTTCTCAAAACAGCAACCACGTTGTGAATGTAAAATGCACCACAGAGCTGGATCCCCCAGGTTTTGAGCGAGTATTTAAATCCCCTTTGAAAGGAAGATCTTAAATATAAAAATGAGTTTTGGGATCCGCTCTAACTTTTAAAAATCATTTTGAAGACTCGAAAACACTTTAAAGAGTGTTTGGAGTAATGCTGATTTAATGAAGTAAATCAGTCCCAATATATTTAGAAAATATCTGAATATTATTATTTAAATAATATTCCCATAGAGAATAATCTTATAAAAATAATCGAAGTAGAAGTTTTAAAACTTATTCTTGAAATGGATATTAAATAACCAAAGATATACTTATATGAAAGTACTATCTTTATTTGAATAATCGAAAATAAGTTTGATTATTGACACCTTATTCTTTAATAAAATAAAGAATATATTTCAGTAATAAGCGGAGTCATAATACCTCGAATGAATATTATAAACAATATTCATTAAATAAAATAAAGGAGTCATACATCCTCAAATGAATATTCAAATAATATTCAATTAATAAAATAAAAGGAGTCATAAGCCCTCGAATGAATATTCGAAATAATATTCAATAATAAAATAAAGTTATCGAATAAACCTTATTCGATTAATAGTTTTGAAAACTATAACCATATATATATAAATATATATATATAAAATCTACTCGGGATCCTCGACTCCCGGTTTTAGAAAATGGTTTCACCTTTGGGTCCCTATACTAAGGGTATATGCAAATTACTGCTATTCTCTAGCATAGGTATTATCAACTGAACCAACAGATATATATGGCAATAATACGAAACAGGCTTGCATATATATACCATATCAGCATGCTTCAATACATCGTAACATTTGCTAATTAACCAACATGCATCTATCGCAAGATAATGCATATACATATATACATCACAACAACAGTATAACTGATAGAAAACTTTCCTGAGCGACTGGGGGTGATAAAAGGCTCGGGACGAGTCTGGTAACCTATAAACAACAAGTAAGTTGGAATTAAACCAAAGTCACTTGTAAATCTATACTTTAACTAACTTAGACTCTAACGCTTGTTTTGCGCTTACTGATTCTCTTAAGTCACTCGAGTACCCTCGGCTCCACCATTTTTAATAAATTAACCATTACGAGTTTTAAGGCGATTCTTTCGCGGGTGTCTTACCAACTTCCTAACACTCTTACCATAATTGTTTCATACATTAATTAACCCTTTTTGGTCTTTAACCTATGTTTCAAAGTAAGGCGAGGGGAAAAGTTTCGTTCGCGAAACGCCGTTACTTAAAACGGTCGTTTCTCCTAAACCGTATATCAGAATCAAACGAACTACATATCAAAACGAAGCTCGTAAAATGAGCTATCTAAAAATGGAAATGGTCAACATCTAGCAGGGGGATCTCGGGTCCTAATGTTATGAACAAAAGCAGTCTAAAGTAAATCAGACATTACGACGGCTATATTTACGCGATTTCCCAAATTTAAATCATTCCAAAACCATCATAATTCAACCCCAATTCACAATCCAATCCAAAATCCATCCAAAATACATTACAACAACCCCAAACCAACTCATTATAATCCATTTACTTACTCCTAAAACTTGAATTTAAACTATACTACATTCTTTAACCAATCTTAAGATTTCAACAATTCAATCACCACCATTCCAACCCAAACTCTTAAACAAACATTCTTCAAGCTACTCTTTACCCTAACAACCAAAATCAACCTAGTATACAAATTAAAGCTAGGGTTTGGAGATGATATACCTTCCTTGAAGTGGTGTGAGTAGCTAGGAAGCCTTAAGAAGCCTTGAGGAGTTTTAGGAAAGCTTGGATCTTAAAGGAAAATCAAGAAAAATAAAGTTAAAACTTTGAAATCACTATTCATTGTCTTATTCATTGATTTATTGGAGAAGATAGAGAATGAATTGGTGGCTTAAACTCATGATATAGCCATAACTATGCATAAGGATGATTAGGGAATTATCTTACCAATTTCGGAGGCTTGGATCTTGGATTTTGAAAATTCTTGCCTTTGAAATAGTAAAAAGCCGAGAGCAAGCTTTTGTTGAAGAGAAAGAAATGATTTTGTGTTTTGATGAAAATGATTTGCTTGGCTTGGTTGATTTGGTTTTGTTTTTGATTTAGTTAATTACCTTTTTAGCCTTGGACTTTGTGTGGTTCTCATTCAACCACACCTCCTTCCTTCCCATGTCATGCTATGATGTCATCTTTCCCTCTTTGTCCTCTTCTCATTGGTTGGGAGACATCATCCTCTCTAGTCCCCTTGATTAACTTCCTAATTGTTTGCCTAATGACCGCTGATCTGTTATACGGTTCGCTTAACTTTCGTTTTCGTTTATCGTTTGAGGGATCATACCCGGGATCTTATTACTTAGGTTCCATTAACCTTTCTCGATATATTATATTCCTTTTATGATCCTCTATTATAATCCTTTAATTTGAATCCTTTTTATCCTGTTACCTTATACTCAATTCTTTCCGTATCTAGTGGATTTCCGGGAAAATCAAAGTGTTCGGAATTTGGATTCTGACGATCTTTACATACACTTATATCCCATATAAAGTACTAATAAAATCTCAAAATATCCATACCAGAACCCCTACATAGTGTGGCATGAAAAGTTTTCCCATTCAACAAAAACACTATTCATAAGGGTTTCAAAAATTTCCAAAAATTGGGGTTATTACAGATATTAGTAACTACAGAGGTATGATTGGCTCTTTACTCTATTTAACTGCAAGTAGGCCAGATATCATGTATGCTACCTATCTTTGTGCATGATTTTAGGCTGATCCAAGAGAACCTCATCTAATAGCTGTGAAAAGAATTTTCAAGTACCTCAAGGGTACAGCTGATCTAGGATTGTGGTATCCTAGGGAATCAGATTTTAAGCTAATAGGTTACTCAGATGCAGATTTTACAGGATGCAAAATAGAGAGGAAAAGCATTAGTGAAAGCTGCCAATTTCTTGGAGGCAGATTGGTTTCTTGGTTTAGCAAGAAACATAAATCAATTTCCATATCAACTGTAGCAGCATAATATATTGTTGCAGGAAGATGTTGTACACAGATTCTGTGGATGAAGAATTAGTTACTGGACTATGGGTTAGAATTTTCTAAAATACCCATTTACTGTGATAATCAAAGTGTTATTGCTATGCCAGGAAATCCAGTTCAACACTCAATGACAAAGCACATCAGCATTAGGTACCATTTCATAAGGGAACATGTGATGGAAGGTACAGTGGAATTGCATTTTGTTCCAACAGATCAACAACTAGCAGATATCTTCACAAAACCACTATGTGAAGCTACTTTCAAAAGACTGGTAAATGAACTTGGAATGGTTTCAGGTTCTTTCTCAAAATCTGTTTAGTTTTTGTTCTCATACATCAGACTTTATGATCAGTGTTTACAGATTCATATCTCAATGTAATATGTGCTTAAATTATAACATATTAAACACTCCCTATTATCTGATGTGATTCTATAAACTCTGAAAGTGTTTTTAATGTTCTGTGACTATTCAATCCAATGTGGATTATCTTGTTAGATGTTGACTTAGTAGTCTTTAACAAACTATGTATCCCATGTTTGAATTAGTTATTTATGTGGAAATCACTAACACAGGCAAATTCTGATTTTGATCTTAGTCAAATTTACTGTATCTTATTACTAAGTCAAAAACTAGATTATTGCTTCTTATCTGTCAAATTCTGATGTCAGTAAATCTTAAGGATGAACTAAATGCTTGATAAGCCTCACTTATCTGAAGAAAATAAAAGAAAAGAAAAAATTGAAATCGGGTACTCCTTTGAGATTTAGAGTAAATATGTGAAAGGGAAGATCCAAGTGCATTGCTGGTATTAAGTAATATGCATTAGAAAAGCAAATTAATTTTTCTTGGTGACTTTTCACATTCTCTGATTACTGGAGAAATATTCTGATAACAGCATAAATTCTGGTGGCAGTTGTAACTCATTTACACTAAGAAGTCATTGTCAAAATAATTTCAAAAGATGCATAAAATAAGCACAAACAGTTGCGGTGGATTCTTGCATAACTTTATTCTACAGTAGACTTCACAATTCAAGACAGATTTTAAGCATTTTTCTTAGTTATGCCTTATTTCTAAGATATACTGAAGTTTATCAGACTTTAATCTTTATCTGATCATTTGCACAAACACACACTATCACTCCATATGAATGATGAAATTTACTGTGGTGATTAAGTTGTTTCTGATAAACAGTTAAGTATTATTTGCATAAATTCTAAGGACAAGTTCTGGTTATGTTTTGATGATTAATCTCTGAAGAAACCAGTTAGTATTTGTGTGAAGAAACAAAGAAACAGTCATTCACCTTTTTGAGTACAGAACCATATTCTGATGACCGTTAAATTCTGATAATAGTCAATATCTGATGCAAAACTCTAATACTTACATGTCACATTTTAATTGGTTGATTTATTATTAGTTTTTACCGTAACGATCATTTTGTCAGAAAATAATTAAGTGAGATAAAAACAATGATAGTCATTTGGTTAATGGGTTGCATGTTTGTTTTGGTAACCGCATGTGAGCAATAATTACTGCATGTTTACCGTGCCCACTAATAATGTTTTGACTGTTTACATGCTGTCAAGTGTAAAATGTTTGTTCTGCTTCACAAATATAGCCGTTGTCACATGGAGAGTATAAATATTAGAGTTAAAAGATTTTACAATCTTTTACCTACTTTTACTCTTTTGTAATCTCTCTTATTCTCTCTCACTCTCTATTATTCTCTGAAGCAATTTTCTCACATGCATTTTATCAAACACTCTATACACACATAACTTTTCACTTAATTTTCACAGAAATGGCACCTAAGGATCTTATCTATGATGAAGCCAAGTTTGTCCCCTACAACTATATGGCTATTCTCAATAAGGACGAGGCTCCTTCAGAACTTCACTTCATTCAATATTTTCTCGCTCGAAGTGAAAGTGGGTATGCTCTGACCCAACCACAGGCTCTCTCAGGCAAGCAAATTCTGGAGTTTTGGAGGTCTGGAGTCTATGATAATGGTGGTAAAAGTGGGTTCCCAAGCATCATTTTTACAACAGGGGAAGATGAGCACTTGGTAACCTTGTCAATTGTTTGACAAGCATTGCATCTTCCAGAAAACTGAACTTAAAATTCACAAGTTGGGGATTCAGTTCTTCAAAACATGATGGTAAATCTTGGCTATGAGAAGTCTTTGTCCAAGCTGGGACAACTGAAGAGGCCCTATATCAGGAGGGAGTGGAGCTTCTTTTTGGATTGTATTACCAAAGCCTTTGCCAACAAATGCTCCAATTTTGATGTTATTCCAATCATGAGTCAGCAAATCGGGTATGCTCTTCTTAATCAAACTCATTTTGATTATGCTAGTGTTGTGCTAGGGTTTATTGGGGATAGGATGAAAGAGGACCCAAATACTGTTTATTTTGCTAGATTACGTCACCTTATTTACAGTTTTTGTTGTTCTGATACGCCCCAAACCTTTAGTGAGTTAATTGAACCCTTTAAACTTCACGAAAGGGCTTTCACAGACTTATTATCTGCCGATAATAAGAAGGATATACTAAGACCCCTCCAAATTCCCCAATATATCAAATAATTCTTAGTAAATTCTGATCCTCCCACATACACAACCATATATCCTGATGTTGCACCTACCCAGCCTACTACTTCTCAACCTTCACCAACCCAGCCTTCCAAAACTTAACCGACACAATCCTCTCAACCACAACCATCAGCACCTACTATCAGAACCTCACATCTCAAGTCCAAATATAAGCCACACCATGGTACATCTAAACAAGTGCCAATTGTGAAATCTGCTACACCATCTAGGCCCAAAATCAAAAGAACTATCTCTGTGCCTCAATCTCCACCAAGGAGAAGAAGAAAGTTGATTCTGAGAGATGAATCTGATGAGGATGAACAGGTCCAGGTTCCTGCATCAGAACCTGTGACAATGGAAGCTGAAGAGTCAACTCTTCAGAAGGAGAAAGTAGGTGAAGCTTCTGGCATTCAGAAAAGAAAGAGGTCTTCACATTCTGATATAGATCATGTCACCCCTCCATCTAGAAAATCAAAATCAAGGAAGACTAGAGCAGGTGTGTATCTTGCACAAATTCAATCAGAATATGCTGAAGATGCTGAGGAAGGGCATCAGGAATCTCTGATCTCATCAGAACCTATAGTGATTAAAACCCTGCCAGCACTTGAAGAAGTTCTGATTTAGGAATCTGACACTGCTGAAGTCCACAGATCAGAACCTATACAAGAATCTGTGATTTCTCCACCTCACTCTCCATTCAAAGAAACTGCCTCAGTTGAAGATTCAGAGTTAAGTCCTGAAATTGACATTCAACGGTTGAATATTCCAACTATTTTGTATCTGGAAGCACCACCAGCAAAAGAGTCAACTCCACCCGTTTCTCCAATACTAAATGCTGAAATTTCTACTACAGCAATTCTGGATTTGAAACCTGAAGATCAGAATTTGGAAACAGATGAAGTTGCTCCAGAATCTCCTTCAGTTACACACACTCTGGTGTTATCAGAAGATGATGAGATTTTATCAAATTCTGCAGACAGTGCTCCAGCAAGTGCTCTAGTCAATGCTCCAATTCTTGGCAAGGAGGCACTGTTTAAATTTGATGAAGAAGATGTTCATGTTCCTTGGGAGGACACTTACAGAGGAGTTGAATGGACAAATAAGTGGAATGAACCTGACTTCGTTCCCAGCTCAACTGTTCTGACAGATCATGTTGTAAAAGCTGATGAGTTGCTGATAAATTCTGACTTCAAAACAGAACTAAAGGTCACTGTTCTCAGTACAAGAACTCTAAAAGGACAACACTCCAAAACTCATACAAAGGTTGATAAACTTCAAGAAAAAGTTGATAAGCTAGCCATGGTGCAAGATTTAGACAAGAAGAGGTTTTTCAGACCAATTCAAGAAAAAGTGGATGCTATTGAGCAAAATCAAGCCAAGAAGCAAGCCCAACTGGATAAGGTCTTACAAAATAAAGCTGCTCAACAAACTCAGTTAAATGAGATCCAATTTTTAGTGGAACTCCTTCTTTCTCTACTACTGACAGATGATGCCAAAAAGGGGGAGAAGGTAGTTAAGTCCAAATGCTTAATTAGAAAGGCACTGAAGAAAAAGGATGATTTTGAAGATGACCAGGGAAACCCTAGCAAGGGAAAAGGTCAAAGTCAAGGATAGTAAGTTAGCAGAATTCCTATTTAGAAAGTACCTGATAGTGAGATTTCTGATAAATCTACTATTCAGAGGAGTGATAAGGAAGGAAAGAAGACTTTAGCTACAGATCAAACTTTGCTGCTCACAAGTTCTAAAATTGAAGATCAAGTTCTGACAGCAAGTTCTGATAATCAATTTCTGATGACAAAGTCTGATGTTCTCATTCAAGGTGGAAGTCAAGACTCGAAGAAATTCATGCAAACCTTAAAGTTCAGGGGAAAAAAGGCAACCTTCTTCTACAAGGATCCTAAGATTCAAGCCCTAGATGAGGAACTTGCAAAGAGACTGTTCCCCAAGGATAATCCAGGAGTGGATTTAGAGGAACTTAGAGAAGAAGAAGCAAGATTTAATGCTGAAAAGTCAAATCTACAGTCTAAAGCTTCTAATGCAAAGAAGCCTCCCAAACCTAAGGAGAAAGGTATTGTGATAAGAGAAAGATCTGCCACAAAGATTCCTAGATCAAGGACTAGATCTCAGACTACTACTGATCCTAAAGACAAGGGAAAAGGAAAAGTTGGGGAGACAGTCAAGAAACAGAAGATGAAGATTCCTTAAATTCTGATGAATCCTGTGTGCAAGATGGTTCAAGTCTTTGATGATACTGCTGCTAAAGATGAAACAGTTGAAACTCTGAAGAGAAAGAGGATGACAGAATAATCTAAGACAACCTCTGACATAGCTCAAGTTGTTAAGAGTGAAGATATTTCAAAACAACAAGCTACAGATGAAACTGCAAATCCTGACCAATTCATCAAGACATCAACCTCTGACACTGCTCAAGTTGACATAGACAGCTTAACACTTGATCAGAAAAAAGCTGCTATAGAACAAAGCTACTCCAGTGGAACCTAAGACCAATCTAATGCTGAATCAGCTTGTATCTTTTGGGTTTAGACCTAAACAAGTTAAAGACAAATATGGGTTAGATTTTGACAAAGAATGTTGTGTATATGTTGTGTACTTGATGATTTCATGAACAAAACACCTTAGTAGATTTTACTTAGTGAAATAATGTAGCACTCGACGGATAAGATTTATAGTCCTGACGGATGACTCATTATAGTCCCGACGGATGATGACTTATTATCCATCGAGTGAGTAGCTTATGTAACAATAAGTCTGTAGCACATTTCTGCATTCACCATTGTATAGATTTTGTAAGTAGTATTCAAGTCATGTTGACTTTAACTAGATATGCAGAATAGGTTGATTAATTGTACATAGATGAAGTCTTGTAATTCTGCATATATGAAATGAAGTCAAGTGCCAGTTTGCTACCCGATGGATAACCTACAATGAAGTCGACGGATGATTAAATAGACAACCCGACGGATGATCAATAACTCGACGGATGATCATGAACCCGATGGATAAAGAATTTAAATATCTGTTGACAGTGACAACACAGTCACATGCGTCGAGTGGATGCAAATGGAATGTGGTAGCCTATTCAACTGGGTTTTCAAGAACAAAGAAGCATTGTCATTTCCATGCTATTATAAAGATATTCAAAGATGCTGGAATAGAGTAATGGAGTAGCATTGTAATAGACTAGATAGTTTTTGTTTTATTATCTTGTCTTATTACTTTGTAATCTTGGTGATATATAAACCAAGTAGCAGCAACTAAGAAACTATCGATCTAAGCAAGAAAGCAGAGAAACATTTGTAAGCAGGATTCTTAGCATTTCTCTGTAGTCTTAGAAGTTCAATTGTTGTAAGCAGCTGTGAGCATTTCTGCACACAGGGTTCTCTCGATATATAATATATATCTCTGGTGGAATCATTCAAATCCATCCAAAAGTTTTTAAAGACTCTTATTTTTAATTACTTGTGTCTTGATTCACTTAAGTTTTTATTCCGCATTGTGCTAATCAATACACTTATATTTATATTCGAGTTAGAACATTTTATTTCAAGAAAAAGTTTCAAGAATTCCATTCAACCCCCCTTCTGTAATTCATGTCATATTGTTAAGGGACTAACAATTGGTATCAGAGCAAGCTCTTAACTTATAAAGAGTTTAAAGATCAAAACAATACAACAAGATGAACAAGAAGGATGTTGGAGTCAAGATCCCTTTTCTGGATAATGATAATTACCATCATTGGAAGGTAAAGATGCATCTTCATTTGCTTTCTCAAGATGAGGCCTATGTTGACTACATAGAAAGAGGCCCTCATGTTCCAATGAGAGCAGCAACAGGAAATGAGCCATCAGTCCCCAAGCCAAGGCATGAATGGTCTGATCCTGGCATTGAACAAGTCAGGAAGAATAAAAAGGCCATGAACATCCTGTTTAATGGAGTTGATGGAGATATGTTTGACAACATTATCAACTGCAAAACTGCCAAGGATGTTTGGGATATAATACAGATAATCTGTGATGGCACTGAGCAAGTTAGAGAAAACAAGATGCAGCTCTTGATTCAGCAATATGAGCATTTTCACAATGAAGAAAGTGAGTCTCTCACTGACATTTTCAGTAGGTTTCAAAAACTACTAAATGCTCTAAAGTTGCATGGAAGGGTCTATCAGACAAAAGACTCCAATCTGAAATACCTTAGATCACTTCCAAAGGAATGGAAACCAATGACAGTCTCATTAAGAAACTCACAAGATTATAAGGAGTTTACTTTGGAGAGACTGTATGGTATCCTGAAAACCTATGAGCTTGAAATAAAGCAGGATGAAAGGATGGAGAGAGGAAAGAAGAAAGGAGGATCCATTGCACTAGTTGCTGAGTTGGAAAAGGAGAAGGAAGTGAATATGGAAGCTGTTGAATCAACTTCAAGGGTCTGTGAGAATAAGGGCAAGGGGCTTGCAGTAGAAAGTGAAGATTCTTTGAGCCAAGATGATATGGAAGACATTGATGAACACCTAGCATTTCTTTCCAGGAGATTTTCCAAGCTCAAGTTCAAGAAGAACTTTGGAGTAGCCAAGCCAAATAGAAACATGGTGGATAAATCAAAATTCAAATGTTTCAAATGTGGCTTGGCAGGGCACTTTGCCAGTGAGTGTAGGAAGTCAGATTCAAGTAAGAAAAAGTTTGAGCCAGTGGATTATAAGCAAAAATACTTTGAGTTGGTCAAATAAAAGGAAAGGGCTTTCATAACACAAGAAAATGACTGGTGCAGCAGATGGTCTGGATGAAGATGAAGATGTCAGTTATGTCAATCTAGCCCTAATGGCCAAGTCTGATGAGACAGAAACAAGCTCCTCAAGTAATCAGGTAAATACTACAAACCTTGCACATTTATCTAAAGATGAGTGTAATGATGCCATAAATGACATGTCTACAGAGTTATATCATTTACGTGTTACATTTAAGTCTCTTACTAAAGAAAATGCTAAAATCAAAGAAAACAATTTGTTTTTGAGTGAGAGAAATAATGTGCTTGAGTCTCAGTTTATTGATTTTGAAAAATTAAGAATTGAGTGTAAAATTGGCAAGGAGGAATTAACTGAGTCCTTGAAGAAAGAGGAAATTTTAAAGAAGCAGCTCGAGCGTGAACAAGAGCTGATTAAAGCATGGAAAACATCCAGGGATGTCCATGCTCAAATCACCAAAGTTCAAGGAATTGAGTCTTTCTGTGATGCAGCCTGGAAAAAGAACAAAGAGAAACTAGAACCAAATTTGGTAGATGGAGTGCTTACAGATGTAGACTCGACGGATGATGAGGATCATCCGTCGGATAACAAAAAGGGTTATCCATCAAATGATGAAAATCCTCATCCGTCGGCTGTGAGCAAGCCTATCATTAAAGCCAAACTTGTTAAGCTGAATGAGAAGTATGGGTCTGTTTCCAAGAACTTTGTTTCAGGAGAATCGAGTCATGTTAAGAAAGGGAAAAAGGCTCATGTTGGTCACATGACTGTCAAACAGTTAAGTGACAGACTTGAAAAGATTGAGGTAAAAACAGAGACCAAAAAGAAAAACAATAGGAATGGTAAAGTAGGGATTAACAAACACAATAACTACACATCTGATAAATATGCTCCTAGAAAAATCTGTGTTAAGTGTGGTAGTGTAAATCATTTGTCTGTTAATTGCAAATCTGCCATGCCTACTTCCTTGTTTGTGCAACCTCAATTTCCTAACATGAATGCCATGCCTCCCATGCCTGTCAATGCTATGTCTACACAGAACATGAATGCACATTTTGCTATTATGCCATTTGCACCTAATCCTTATTATGCTGCATAGAGTATGCCACAAATGCCATTTAGCATGCCTTACTGGAATAACATGTTTGCACATAGCATGCCATTTCCTGTTAGTCATAATATGCATGATAATTCTGTTGGAATGAATGGTTTCAAAGGCCCAACTCAAATGACTAAGGATGAATCTGAAATTCCTAAGTCAGATGAGATAAAGCCTAAGAAACAGAAAAAGAAAGCTAACAAGGCAGGACCCAAGGAAACTTGGGTACCAAAATTAACTTGATTTGATTTTGATGTGTGCAGGGAAACAAAAAGAATCTTTGGTACATGGATAGTGGTTGTTCAAGACACATGGCCGGTGATTCTACCCTGCTCACAGAGTTTAAGGAGAGAGCTGGCCCAAGTATTACTTTTGGAGATGACAGCAAGGGTTATACTGTGGGATATGGCTTGATTTCAAAGGACAATGTCATTATTGAGGAGGTTGCCTTAGTGGATGGTCTCAAACACAACTTGTTGAGTATCAGCCAGCTTTGTGATAAAGGCAACTCAGTAACCTTCAATTCAGAAGCCTGTGTTGTGACTAATAAAAGAAGCAACAAAGTGGTTCTCACTGGTGTGAGAAAAGAAAATGTGTACCTAGCTGATTTTAACTCATCTAATGCAGAATCTGTAACTTGTCTTCTCAGTAAAGCAAGTCAGGATTAAAGTTGGCTATGGCACAAGAAGCTATCCCATTTAAACTTCAAGACCATGAATGAGCTAGTGAAAAAAGAACTGGTTAGAGGCATTCCTCTAGTGGAGTTTTCTAAGGATGGACTGTGTGATGCCTGCCAAAAAGGGAAGCAGATTAAAGCATCATTCAGGAAGATACTTGATTCAACAATTGAAGAGCCTTTGCAACTGCTTCACATGGATTTGTTTGGACTAGTCAATGTATTGTCCATCTCAAGGAAAATATTTTGCCTAGTAATTGTAGATGATTTTTCAAAGTTCTCTTGGACATATTTCCTAAAGTCTAAAGATGAGGCTAGTGAAATCATCATCAATCACATAAGACAAATCAATAATCATCCTGATTTCAAGATTAGAAGAATCAGGAGTGACAATGGAACTGAGTTCAAGTATTCTGTCATGAGAGAATTTTGTGAGGAAAATGGGATTCTGCTTGAGTTTTCAGCAGCAAGGACTCCACAACAGAATGGAGTAGTGGAAAGGAAGAACAGATCACTTATTGAAGCTGCAAGGACAATGCTTGAAGAATCTAAACTGCCAACATATTTCTGGGCTGAAGCTGTAAATACTGCATGCTACACTCAGAATATTTCTTTGGTTAATCAAGCCAGATGCATGACT
This sequence comes from Apium graveolens, assembly GCF_009905375.1. NCBI lineage: Eukaryota > Viridiplantae > Streptophyta > Magnoliopsida > Apiales > Apiaceae > Apium > Apium graveolens. The sequence continues at coordinate 159,072,951 of NC_133650.1, forward strand.
CCCTATCAATTGTTCAAGAACAAGAAGCCAACTCTAAATTTTTTTTATGTCTTTGGCTGCAAGTGCTATATTCTGAGAAATCAAACTGATCAAAATGGGAAGTTTGATGCTAAAGCAGATGAAGGAATTTTTGTTGGGTATGCTGTTGGTAAAGCATATAGAGTCTACAATCTAAGAACCAACATTGTTGTGGAATCAATACATGTTGTGTTTGATGATAAAAAGATTGAAGGACTGAAAGATGGAGATTACCATCAGAGCCTCAAATTCGACAATATGGAGATGGTTAGTGATGACAGTGATGATGAAAGTGATCAAGAAACAGTATCTATGGATAATGCAGATAAATCTACTACCAATGAAGCACAAAACTCAACATCTGTCGAGTTGCATAATGCTTCATCCGTCGGGAGGTAATCTGTGTTATCCGTCGGGAGACAACCAGCTTCATCCGTCGATACTCAAAATTCACCATCCGCCGAGATATCAAAAGGAGCAGGAAGTCAAGATAGATCACCTATAGAAAGTTCCCCTTTCTCAAATCAAAACTCAAGACAACAATGAGGTTTCTTCATCTAGAGCTAATCTACCTCAACAAAGGAAATGGACTAAAGATCACCCCTTTGAGCTTATCATTGGTGATGTTTCTTCTAGAGTTCAAACAAGAAGAGCAACTCAGGAAGAATGTCTATACAGCAGCTTTCTTTCCAAGGGAGAACCAAAGAAGGTAGAAGAAGCTTTGTTGGATCCTGATTGGATTTTAGCTATGCAGGAGGAGCTAAACCAATTTGAAAGGAATAATGTATGGAAGCTGGTGCCCAAGCCTAAATGAAAGAATCCAATAGATACCAAATGGGTATTCAGAAACAAGATGGATGAAAATGGCATAATAGTCAGGAAAAAATCTAGATTGGTTGCTAAGGGCTATTGTCAGCAAGAAGGAATAGATTTTGATAAAACATTTGCTCCTGTTGCAAGACTTGAAGCCATCAGAATCTTCTTAGCCTATACAGCCCATGCCAATTTCAAGGTCTATCAAATGGATGTCAAAAGTGCCTTTCTGAATGGAGATTTGGAGGAAGAAGTCTATGTCAGTCAACCTCCTGGCTTTGAAGATCCAAATTTTCCAGAACATGTTTATTATCTTTTGAAAGCACTTTATGGACTGAAGCAAGCACCTAGAGCCTGGTATGACACTTTATCAAAATTCCTTTTGGAAAATCACTTCACAAGAGGTACTATGGATAAAACTTTATTTTTCTAAAATATTAATGGCTCTAGTATACTTGTTCAAATTTATGTAGATAATATTATTTTTGGCTCTACAGATGAGAAACTTTGCAAAAAGTTTGCCAAATTGATGCAAAGTAAGTATGAAATGAGTATGATGGGAGAACTAACTTACTTTCTTGGCTTACAAGTTAAGCAAGTTAGTGATGGAATATTCATTAGTCAAACTAAATATATTTTTTGATCTTTTAAAGAAGTTTGATCTAATGTATTGCACATCTGCAAAAACTCCCATGGCCACTGCAACTAAGCTTGAATTAAACACTACTGAAAAGTCTGTGGATATTTCAAGTTATAGAGGCATGGTTGGCTCACTTCTGTACTTAACAGCTAGTAGGCCAGATATAATGTTTGCTACATGTTTATGTGTTAGATTTCAGGCTGATCCTAGAGAATCTCACTTAATAGCTATTAAGAGAATTTTCAGACATCTCAAGGGAACACCAAATCTTGGCATTTGGTACCCTAGAGATTCTGATTTTGATCTAACTGGTTATTCAGATGTAGATTATGCAGGTTGTAGAATTGATAGAAAAAGTACAACAGGAACCTGTCAATTTCTAGGAAACAAGCTTGTGTCCTGGTTCAGTAAAAAGCAAAATTTAGTTTCTACTTCTACAGCTGAAGCTGAATATATTGCTGCTGGTAGTTGCTGTGCACAGATCTTATGGATGAAAAATCAATTGCTAGACTATGGTTTGCAAGTTGAAAGGATTCCTATTTTCTGTGATAACACAAGTGCAATTGACATCACTGAAAATCCAGTACAAAATTCAAGGACAAAGCACATAGATATCAAGTACCATTTCATAAGGGAACATGTAATGAATGGTACTGTGGAACTACATTTTGTTCCAAGTGAGAAGCAGCTTGCAGATATCTTTACCAGGCCACTGGATGAATCCACCTTTTCAAGGTTGGTAAGTGAGTTAGGTATGCTTAATTACTCTTAAATCTATTTGAGTTAATTTGCAAGTTGTAATGCAGCCAGAAACTTAATTGATTTTTCAGTCTTGAATGAAATTTTGGCTAAGTCAAAATTTACATCTCGACGGATGATCTTTATCCATCGAGTTTGATTATCCGTCGATATACTATTTGCTAACAAAAATCAATTATGTTTGTAGATTATTTTATGTCTCGACGGATAACAGTTTATCCACATCCGTCGAATTTTCTTAATCTCAGCCGTTAATTCCCTGTACATTATCCATCGAGTATACTTACAGTTTGTAAGCATAACATGACGGATAATGGGTGGAATTTTTACAGTTTATTTTTAAATGGCTATTTTAGGCAATTTCTATTGGTTACTTTATTTTACTTTATTATTTTTATCAGTTATTTTTGATATAGTATAAAAGCTTATTTCATTGCAATTGCTTTTCTTTTATCATTCTCAATTCAACTGCTCTAATTTCATTCTCTCTCAAAGCACTTACTATCTTTCTCTTCAAGCTCTTATTCTCTAACAATGGCACATGTTATAAAGATTATGTCTCAAACTCGGTTCATTTATGAGAAGAACAATTTCACTGCACTAGTGAACAAGGGTATTCAGCAATCTGGAGACTATCACAAGATGATGGACTTTGTGAAGAGTTGCAAGCTCAACTATGCCATGCTGGAATCACCCACAATCTTCTGTGAAGTTGTTGAAGAGATGTGGACCACTGCTACCTACAACTCTACAGATAAGACCATCACTCTAACCATTAAAGGTAAAGAATTTTATATCAATAGTGATGTGATAAAAGCATGTTTCAAAATTCCTGATAACAATGTGACTTCACCACACACTGACACTGATATAATCAATATGCTTAATTCTATGCACTATGCACTCCCTACTTCTAAACTGAGTGATATTAGGAGAATGGGTCTTAGGAAAGAGTTGAGTTACTTGTGTGATGTAGTTACAAAGGTTTTCTCAGGAAATGTCATTAATTTTGATTCAGTGAATATTTCCATGCTTAACATGCTCTATATGCTAGTTACAGATAAATCAATTTCAGTGACATTGTCTTGTTTGAGTTGGGTTTTAAATTAGGAGAGTTAAATAAAAGAGGTAAGAATGTGTATTATGCTAGATTTCTTATGTTATTAGCTAACCACCTCTGTGAAGAGATTGTGCTTGAGATCCCTAACAAAAAACTAGATTGTTGGGTTCAAGAGAGAAGGCTCATTGCAGATTTGAACAGGGCCAATCATCACAAGGATGTGCCAATATTCTATTTTCCTATAATGCAAGCACCTCAGGTAAGTGAGGTAAGTTCACCTATCCCTACAACTATTCCAACCTCCATAATTTCTTTGAGTTCAAGTGTGGCTATGGCAACTGTGTCAATGACCAAACAGTTGCCTACCAAAGCTGCCAAACCTACAATTATTTGAAAATCCAAATCAAAGAAAGCCCCCTCTGGTATCTCCCAAAAGATGCCAGTTGAAAAATCCACTAAAGCCAAAGAGGGGAGTGTGAAGGAGGGTAAGTTAGGTGAGGGAAAGGGTGAACATAAAAGAAACCCCAAGAATAAGGTTGGAGAGTTGAGTGAATCCCAGCCTAGCCACACTGCAGTTTCCTAACAAACTGTAGTGCTTAAAAAGGACAAAAGCTCATTTCTAGCTGCAACCTCCCAAAAGGATGTAGCTAATGAACAAATCTTTCAACCAAGAGCACAGGCCAAGAGGGTTAGGGACACAAGCTCACCCCAAACTTATACCAGAAAGAAGAAATCAAAAACCTTTGGGGATGCATAGGGTACACACACTGTGCAAACTGGTGCTAAAGACACAGTCACTGCACCTTCACAAATTCAGTTTGATGTGGCTCCAATAAATGTGGAGTCACAACCAAAATCTCTAGTTATAGAAGCACCTCTAACACCAAACTCACCAACAAATTCTCTGGATGTGGATATGATAAACACATTAATTCCTGATTCCCCTTCTTTAACTCTGTCGGGGAAGCCAAAATCTAGTGCCAGTGAGCATCATCTTTTAGATGATTTGTTGGCTCACTTGCCAATTCTTTCAGGAACTGTTGTGTCATCTATGCCTAAAATATCTTCAATCAGCACAGAGTCAACAATAGTTTCTATTCCCAGCTCATTCATTTCTACTCTCTCGACGGATATTGCTCATCCGTCGAGTAGTGATTGTATCCCAACGGATAAGCCTAACAGCAGTTATCCGTCGGATAGCAAAACCACTCACTCGATGGATATCACTCATCCGTCGAGTATCTCTGCACAACTTCAAACTTCAATTATTTAAAGTGCAGAAGATTTAGTGGTTGTACAGTCACTCTTAGGATTGAGAGAGAAGAGTGTTTTGAGTGAGAGTCTGGGTTGCTCCCAGGAAAAAGGAAAGGAAATAAGTGAAAATCTTCAATCCATTTCTTCAGGATTGGAAAAAGAGAGTGAGAGGAGTCCCACCTTAGTAGGTGAAGGTGAGCATGTGAGGGTGGGGAGCCAGGGTGAGACCCTGATGCAACAAAAGAGAGAAAATGAGAGAAATGCAGGCACTGGAGCAATAAGGATGGATGTCATTGCTAGTGAGTCAATGAATGTCCAGGATGCAGACAGGGAAGGACTATCTCACCATCCTAAAGCTGTTATAGATTCCATTTCCCTTGATGCTGAGGCATTTACTCACCCTGTTCCAGCTTATCAACTTTTAGCTGAACAGGGCAATGACAATGCAGAAAGGATGCTGAATTTGGTGCATACCACACAGTCTATAATGAGAGCTAAGGATGCCATCACAGCTATACCTTCTACAGCTGGTGATGTGGACTATAAGACTAGTGGATCAGCTGATTTCTTTGGAGATGGGAGTGGGGATAGTGAAGATGAAGCAATGGACATAGGGGAGAAGTAGGCTCAAGTTCAAGGTCAGGTATGCCATCATGGGCATTCTCAAAGCACTGTGATGAGCATTAATTCAAGACAACCCTGATCCAATTAATCAATCAGACCAATACTGCTCTTCAAACCACTACCAATGCCAGCACCAAGAAGCTCCTTCAGGCACATCTAGCCTCCCTGCAACTTCAACAAATCAAGGGCTTCCGGCATGCTAGAGATGTGAATACTATGAAGAATGATATTGAGGAGATGAAAAAGGCTATTTCAGACAGGATAGATTCTAAACTTCCAAAAGCTACAATGCTTGACATCAAGAGGCAATTAAGGAAAAATTCTGATCTGTCAACCAAGATAGATGCCTTGGACACAAGAATGTCAACCATGGAAGCATCTTTAACTGCCATTCATCTCCATCAAGCCCAACAGACTGATCTACTTCAAAAACTGGTGGATGCTCAAACCCCCTCCTCTGCTCAACTTGATGATAACAAAAAGGGGGAGAAAGGATCAAGTGAGGGGGAGAGGCTTCAAATTCAAATCACTAAAGTAATTGTACCTTCAATTACTATCTCAAAGCCATCAGTTACAGATAGTATAGATCTGATCAATGCAGCAGCAGCCAACTTAAGAGCAGCTGATAAGGAAAAGTTGAGTTTAGTCAACTGGGAGAAGATTGATGAGGATTTACCGAAGAAGTTTAAACTTGTCAAAGAGCTAGTTAAGTCAGCCATCCATCACTCTCAAGTCAAGCAAATTAGTATGAATGAGATGAGCATGAACTATCTGGAAAGAGGACAGTCTTCCTGCATAAAATCTCCAAAGGCTGAAATAATTCTTAAACCAAGGGTAAACTACTCAAAATCATCATTGAAGAACCCTTTGGATACTGTGTATGAGACACCTAAGCCTGATGAGAAGAAGCTTCTGTCAAGGTCAATTGCTTTATACAAAGATCCAGCTGATTCAGCTTCCAAAAGGAGAATTGCCAAGATTTTCAAAAATGGGAAAGAAATTTGTGTGGTGGCTGGACATCCTCAATTTTCTCAAGCAAAGAGAGAAGAAAAGGCTAGATTGAAGCAGGAAAAAAAGCAAGCTGCTCTGGATGCTAAAAAGACTAAACAAAAGAAAGAGCAGATTGCTATCTTGTCCAAGCTACATGCTGTAAATTCATCACAACAAATTCCTTCTCAACCATCTGAAGCTATTGAATCAAAGAAGCAAGTTGAACAACAGAAGAAATCTCCAAGAAAGAAGGAATTGGCTAAAAGAATTAAAAGGAAACTGGATATTGTTGACAAGGAATTGGAAGATCAAATTCCTAAGGAATCCACACCATCTACAACTCAAGCATCAAAGCCCTCTGTGGTATTTGAAAATATCAGGGTGGTGGATCCCTACAGGAATATTCATGGTGAACCTATTGTGCCCAAGGATGAGCCAATAGAATGGGAGAACATACCAATTCCTGACTTCAATCTACCAATCCTTAGCAAGCCAAAAAGAAAAAAGTCAAGAGCAGTCAAGAAAGTGAAGCTGTCACCTCTCAAATCCAAGTCTCAAGTCAAAGCTCAATCTAAAGTCAATAAGGGAGACTATCTGTACTTGTCTGACATCAAAGAATTTTTTGACCTAAACCTCTATCTGGATGAACTAGATGAAGTGAGAGGAATTGATGCATACATAAACCTACCTAAAAGGTTAGTGTTCAAGTACAAAGGAGTAAAGGAGATTCAGTGGCCTCTTCACAGGATCCTTCAAGAAAGCCAACCTGTACTGATTAAAGTTTATTCATCCTTCAAGAAGAACTTTGGGTTCAACATTACTGCAAGAAGACTGGTAATGAAGAAGATTGAAGAACTAAGGAGTGTTAGAGCTAAAGATGCACTCCCAAAGACTCTAATCATCCCTTACACCGGGAGAAGAGTACATCTAAGGCCCTACTGGCTGATGGAGTTCATAGATGACAAAGGTGTGAGAAGAGTCTTCAGATTAGAAGACCAATTGAGCATGTCTAGAAATGAGACTCTTTTGGAAATGCAGGGAAACCTAAACCTCTCAGAATCTGATGAACTGGAATTCCACAGGCAGCTCTAAAATCAGATTGAGGAAAACAACAGAAAGCTTGGAAAGAGATCCAGACCTTCAAGAAACTAGACAAATCTGCTCACGCTAGAGGAGCATCTTGAAAAAGGACTGTGAGCAAAACTTTGTACATTTTTGTTATTTGAAGCACTTTTCAGTAATATCTACTTTCTCTTAAAGTTATATTTTTAGGGTGTTTTGTTATCATCAAGTATCTCTTAATTTATGGTTATAATTCCAGTAGACATAAATTGGGGGAGATTGTTGTGTATATGTTGTGTGCTTGATGATTTCATGAACAAAACACCTTAGTAGATTTTACTTAGTAAAATAATGTAGCACTCGACGGATAAGATTTATAGTCCTGACGGATGACTCATTATAGTCCCGACGGATGATGACTTATTACCCGTCGAGTGAGTAGCTTATGTAACAATAAGTCTGTAGCACATTTCTGCATTCACCATTGTATAGATTCTGTAAGTAGTATTCAAGTCATGTTGACTTTAACTAGATATGCAGAATAGGTTGATTAATTGTACATAGATGATGTCTTGTAATTCTACATATATGAAATGAAGTCAAGTGCCAGTTTGCTACCCGACGGATAACCTACAATGAAGTCGACGGATGATCAAATAGACAACCCAACGGATGATCAATAACTCGAAGGATGATCAATAACTCGACGGATGATCATGAACCCGACGGATAAAGAATTCAAATATCTGTTGACAGTGACAACACAGTCACATGCGTCGAGTGGATGCAAATGGAATGTGGTAGCCTATTCAACTGGGTTTTCGAGAACAAAGAAGAATTGCCATTTCCATGCTATTATGAAGATATTCAAAGATGCTGGAATAGAGTAATGGAGTAGCATTGTAATAGACTAGATAGTTTTTGTTTTATTATCTTGTCTTATTACTTTGTAATCTTGGTGATATATAAACCAAGTAGCAGCAACTAAGAAACTATCGATCTAAGCAAGAAAGCAGAGAAACATTTGTAAGCAGGATTCTTAGCATTTCTCTGTAGTCTTAGAAGTTCAATTGTTGTAAGCAGCTGTGAACATTTCTGCACACAGGGTTTTCTCGATATATAATATATATCTCTGGTGGAATCATTCAAATCCACCAGAAAGTTTTTAAAGACTCTTGTTTTTAATTACTTGTGTCTTGATTCACTTAAGTTTTTATTCCGCATTGTGCTAATCAATACACTTATATTTATATTCGAGTTAGAACATTTTATTTTAAGAAAAAGTTTCAAGAATTCCATTCAACCCCCTTCTGTAATTCTTGTCATATTGTTATGGGACTAACAAAGAAATCAAACAAAAGCACCTTGACAAAGTGCTATCTGCTCAAATTGTCATGGATACTCATGATGAATCAGAAGTTAAAGAAAAATTGATCCTGTTTCTCAATGATGGCAGAACTTACAGATTAGCAGATTCTGATATGCTAAAGAAGTCTGTCAAAGAGCTTCAACATATTCACTACCTTCTGGAAGTAAAATCTGATGTTACAAGAAGATGGCCAGATTATATTTTGAAGGCTATAAGAGATCTTCTCAGAATTTCTGGTGCAAAAGCTTCTGAATACATTCCAAAAATCACTGAAGATGATGGAATGGAAGTTTCTATGAAGAAGACGTCTACCAATATTGAAGTAATTCTGAAGGGAAAGTGTTTATGCTACAATGAAGACTTTTCACATCCCAGAGTTATCAGACTTGGAGATGGGCTTGAAAGAACATTAATTCCTGTACTCAGAGCAGCCATTTATCAGATTGCTGATAATGAAGATTAAGAACTGATGCAAGTCAAAGCACAGTTAGTTGAAGTTCTGAGAAATGCTGAGGACAAGCTGGTAACAGACTTTACAAGGAATCACTATGGATTCAGATTGATCCAGTGATATTGGTAAAGCTACATGTACTATAAGTTGTTTTAGCTGTTTAAAATAATATCTCATTGTATTTGTACTTAAATGTTTTTGACATCACCAATCTATTAACTTGTATATTTTTCATAATTTACAAGTTTGGGGAGATTGTTAGATATATTTGTGATGTCATGTCTAATCTGATTTGTTTATTTTCAGAACTTATTATCGGAACTTAACTGGAAATCAGAACTTATCGAAGACAGGAAGTTATAAGAACTTAAGTCATCAGGACTTACATCAGTACTTAAGTGCAGATACACTTCAGAAAAGGAAAACAGCTGATTTACAGGAGAGGATTTGGATTAAACAAGTAAAGATATGCATAAAGAATTGGACAGCTATAGGACTACAGTAGATAATCTATGATTGATGTATTTTATGAAACAGAACATATCATATCAATTAGGAGAGATATTGTAACTATGTAGTATATAAACATAGATTAGGGTTTACACTATATGTGTTATCATTCATGAGAATATTATTCATTGTAACCCTAACAGCTCTTAGTGATATCATACATCACTGAGAGAGTAGATTAAACCTACTGTAACAGAGTTTGATATATTGAATAAACTTGTTTTCTGTTACATACTTGTGTTTATAATCGAATTGATTGTAGATACTATATTCAACCCCCTTCTATAGTATCATTGAGGCCTAAGAGGGATGAATACAGTTAATACAATCAATTTGACAAAGCTTCAACAGAATTAACAGTTTTTATATTAACTAATAAAAACTTATTACAAACGTACTCTCTCGAAAGGATGAACAAATATCCCTGAGAGCTGCTAGGTTATGCGAAAGATTTAACAATTTCTTAATGCGTATAGCATGAACCTAATATATGCTTTATATAGAGCACATCTACATAATGTTTAAGGAATCTTATTCTATCAACAACAAGGAAACCTATACAATGCTTCTGAGATAAAGTCCTTCACCACCTTGAGTTCATGTTTACTTTTCCTTGTCAAAGATCAACTGATGTGACAAATACTGATTTCATCATCCGTTGACATCATCATCTGTCGATATCCTTATCCATTGATTATCAACTTCCGTCAATTTCATCATCATCCGTCGATGTAAGTTCTGATATGAACTTCTGATAGTTTCTGTTTGATATCATCAATTGCTCCTAAGAATCTCCCCCAACTTGTTCATTATGGAAATATGGACAAGTTCCAATTGATGATGTCAAAACTTTCTAAATGTAGGAATCAAGTATGCATATTCAATCTTGCTACAACGAATATCAGACTTCATTCTTCATCCTGAACTGCTTCTTTAACTTGAGCAATGTCTGAGGTTAATTCCAGTTCATCAGCTCAGAATGCTTCATTAATCTTCCTTCTTTGAAAAGCTTGGCTGATTTCTTCTTCTTCACATATTTCTTTAGTGTCATGAGCTTGAACTACTGTATAGATTGGATTTATCAGTTTTTGAGATTTAGATTCCTTAGATACTATTTTCTTCTTCGCCACAACTTTGGCTTTAGACTTTGAAATCTTTGACTTCTCTACTCTCTTCTCTTTCCTTTAAGCTTCATGTCAGCAGTTACAGTAACTTGTGATCTGAGATCTTCTGCCTGACTGATTTTCCTTATAACTACACCTCTGGTTGGTCTATTAGAAGGATCATCTTCATAAAGTACTTGAGAAATAACAGCAATATCAACATTTGTTGTCTTCATGGAATTTTTGAAGTCTTCCTCTATTTGCCTTAATTGTTCAAGATCAACTCCACGATTTTCTTTTGCAAATATTCTTCTACTGACCTCAGAGTCAAATAATTGAATCTTTGGATCCTTGTAGAACAAAGTTGTCTTTCTTCCTTTAATTTTAGAGTTTGAAGAAATTGACTTGCTTCAGCACTAGCTTCAATCTCCAGAATACCTTGGTCCTCATCATTATTAGTTGTGACTTGTGAAGAATTTTGCAGTTTTATAGTCACAGTCGAATCTTCTACTCTTATTTCATTCCTCTTACTCTCGCCACCTTGTCTAGATTGAAATCTAGTGATTGCTTTTGATGAACCACTAACTCCAACTAGCACTTCACCTTTTCTCCTTGTACTATCCTTCTGTCCCCCCTTATTTCCTCCATTAGGATTTTCATCATCAGTACTTGTCAATGTCAGCTGCTTGCATTTAGATTTAACAATTTTCTCCCCCTTTTTGGCATCATCACCAAGTAGTAGAGAAAGAATCAGCTCCATTAAATTCTGTACTTTTGTAAGTTGAGCAGATATTTGAGCTAGCTTCCAATCTAGCTTGATTGGATTCAATTGCAATTTTCCTGATAACTATTAGTGTAATTTGTTTCTGAATTTCCTGATGAGTAGTCATCTTTGAAGCAATCAATGATTCTTTAATCTGATTAATTTGAGTAGTAGTTGCTTCATGAGCTGTGTGTAAGGATCTGACAACTGAAGTTGATGCTTTCAGTTGATTGAGCATATCGGGATTTGTAATCTTCTGTTATGCTGTTTCTAGATGTGCAACAGCTTGTGTTCTGGAAATAGGATATGTATCATCTTTCCAATGAGCATTCCAGAGATTATCAAAATAATCATGCTTCTTATAAGCATCTAACTCTTTCATTTTCTGTTGTCTCACATGCATAGGCATATCTTCAGGGAAGAAAAGATCATCCTCAGGATCTATAATAGCATTTGAACATTAGCTTCTTCACCATCATTAGATTCTTCAACAACAACCGGATTTTGCACTAATTGCTGAACTTCATCACCAGCTTCAGCATATAGAATAGAATTAGAAATTGGTGCAGTAAGTGATCCAGTAGCTTCAGAAGCTTCCACACCTTCAACAGTTAACACCACACCTTCAAGTATTGTAGATAAATGAATTGGAGCTTCAAGATTAACTTCTAGGACTTCAGTTCCTGTAACCTACTGTGGTGATTCTGAAATGGATGAAACTTTATGAATCGACTGTTGTGCTATTACATCTTCAGCAACAATAGGGATTTCCTCAGGTGATGGAAAAGTAGAGTAAATGGACCATTTTTCAACAAAAACATGGATTATCTCATGTGGTGGAATAGTAGAATATATGGACTGCAAGAAAGTATCAGTACTTAGACTTGCATGGAGATTAATAGCCCTTGGTACATCAGAGTTTTCTTGATGTTCAATAGACTGCTGTTCAGCATCTGTTTCTTTAGTACTCTAAGCACCTGCAAATATATAGCAAATAAAACTTAATATCTCTATTCTTTTACACTAGTCTCACTACTCCTCACACCACACATCTCATGAATTTTAATAATCAGAGCTTCCTCACAAGGATTACTAAATCCTATCTCTCATCTACCTCTCCTTTTTCCAGGAACGATCCTTCCTCTCTTAAATCCTGTTTTCTCTCAATCTTTTCACACATCTCACAGAAAAAAAGCTCAGAAGATTGTTCTACAGAAATAAGATATGGCTAAAGAAGGGTGATATGTGGTCATACAACTAGTGGTAGTCCTTAAATAAGTTCTAGTAGTAATCATGCCAACAATATTTATATCATGAATAATATAATAAATGTTGAAAGAGCTAGATCAGTATTTAGAATAAATGTTGATAAATTAATAACAGTATTTATACCTTGTGAATACACAATTTAGCTCACTATTGATACCGTGGTTATGACAGTTGTTGTTCATCAATAATGAGAACCTCCATTTGAATTGGAGAGGATTTGACCAGGTTACTGTCATATACCATGAACTCAAACCTTGTTCTTCTTGCAAAAAACTAACACTTGAATGTTTTTATTGAAAGCTATCACAGAGTCTTCAGTAAAAACTGATGAAACCTCTATTTCTCTGTTAGTATCATTAAGATCTACCTCAGCAAGTAGTCTCTAACAAACTAAATGTTATTTTTGAGTGGTGAGCACAATTCAAGAATTATGTCACTTGATTTTTGGGAACATTTGAGAAAAGAATTCAAGTGATTCAGTTGTGAGAAGAAATTTAAGATTTAAGATATGTAATGTTAAGAAATGAGTGTGAACAACTTTCTTGACGAGAAAAAGAAAGTTTTAAAGAATTTGGATAGAATGTAACACTCAAAGATAATAATCCTTATTGACAAAGAATTAAATCTTCCATAAATTTCTTCTTTAATAACAGTTACCTCCTGCAGTGTGCTCAATCTAACTGAAGTGATCACATGTACTTAAATAGAGATTAGTTTATTCACATGCACTATGAAAAACATCTGAAGTTTAGCATGCAGTACTGATTTGGATATAACATTTAAAAAGCATTTAAGCACACACACAAGAAAGTAAACAAATAATCACGAAGATAATCAAAGAAGATAAAAAAAATATTTTATTAATCATTAAGAAGCAGAGTATAAGATTTTATAGAATTTTAAAAATAAAACCCTAATAATCTAACTACTCGAAATTCTTCTTCTTTTCTTATTCGAACTTCTTTATCGACCTCCGATGGAAGATACGTGACATAGAACCTGCAAGAGAAATGATATTTTCTTGTAATGCCAATCATACGAGGCGGCATTGTTCTTTCTCGAGACGTCGTTGTACAGCCACATCATCTTGTCTCATCTCTTCAAAGTGAACATCTAGACTAAAGAGATGAAGAGACTGAGTGTCATCTGAGTTAAATCGATCAAAAATCAACCGTGGGATCTCAGAGAGAGAATAATCTTGGCCGTGGAAGACTAACTAAGCCGAACGATGTCGAAATACAATCTTCCATATTCAGGAATTGCTACAGGACGATAAAATCCATGTGAAAGGGAATAGACAGTGGCCATAGATTCCGAATGAAGAAATTGAGTATGTTTGAAATTTGTGAGTGAAAGAGCAGAAGAAGTTTTGAGTGGAGGGTTGTATTTATAACAGAGAGGTTTAGAAACTGAAGGGACTCTTTGATTAACCATGTAATAATTAACCATAATGCAAATACACGATTACACGTATCTAGGTAAACAAAAAGTAATCTCTCTCTTCAGATTCCTATTCCCAATGTAAATACTCAAGTATTACAAGATACTTGTACCAGTAGCTAACCCATTTAAGCAATTAAAAGATATTTCACTATCTCACTGTATAATTAAAAATACTGCTTAACCATTTATTTTGAACAAGTTCAAAATAATCAATGAAGTATAACAATCAATCAAGTTTTGATCATTACTAGTATTTTAATTACGACTATCAGGACTAATCAGTCATAAATGGGTTGACAAATATCAGAATTTATCAACTACTGACAGAACCTATTAGTCAAAATAAGTTTAACTAATAACAGAGTATGTAAGCATAATCGGTAGTTTAACATGCAATTTTTACATAAAATCATTTAGCACAATTTGCATGTTATCGTGGCATCAACATTTAGCACAAGAATCAGTATCCAACAAGTACTGACAAGTAATAAGATACCATGCTTCAATAATATCAGCAGACATAATTATCAGAGTTTGAAAATTGTCCTGAAATCATTTCCAATTCATTCACCAATCTTGTGAATGTAGCTTCACAGAGAGGCTTGGTGAATATATCTGCTACTTGCTGATCTGTTGGAACAAAGACCAATTTCTCTGTACCAGCTTCCACATGTTCCCTTATGAAATGGTACCTGATACTGATGTGCTTAGTCATTGAATGTTGCACTGTATTTCCTATCATTGCAATAGAACTTTGATAATCATAATATATAGGAATAGAAGAATAGTCTAACCCATAATCCAGTAATTGATTCTTCATCCATAGAATATGAGCACAACAGCTTCCTACAGCAATGTATTCTGCTTCTGCAGTTGATGTGGAAATTGACTTTTATTTCTTGCTATACCAAAAAATCAGTCTGCCACCAAGAAATTGGCAGCTTCCAGAAGTGTTTTTCATGTCTATTTTGCATCCTGCAAAATCAGTATCTGAATATCCAATTAGCTTAAAGTTTGAATCTCTAGGATACTATAATCCCAGATTCATGATGCCTTTAAGATACTTAAAAATTCTCTTCACAGCTAATAGATGAAGTTCTCTATGGTCAGCTTGGAACCTTGCACAAAGACATGTAGCATACATGATATCAGGCCTATTAGCAGTGAGATATAGGAGTGAGCCAATCATACCTCTGTAGTTAGTTATATCTACTAAAGAACCAGTATTTAAATCTAACTTGGTTGGAGTGGCCATGGGAGTTGAGCAGTTGAGCAGTCTTACATTCCAAATCTTTTGAGTAAATTCCTGGTGTATTTGGATTGATTTATGAAGATCCCTTCATAAGTATGTTTAACTTGCAACCCCGTAAAATAACTCAGTTCTCCCATCATACTCATTGATACCTGGACTGTATTAGTTTGGCAAATCTCTCACAAAGTTAATCATTAGTAGATCCAAAAATGATATCATCCACATATATTTGTACTAATAACAAGTCATTACCATGGTATTTATAAGAGAGTTTTATCAATTGTACCTCTTTTGAAATCACTTTAGCAGAAATAGAGCAAGTGTTTCATACCAGGCCCTTGGAGCTTGCTTCAGTCCATAGAGTGCTTTATCCAATAAGTAGACATGATCTGGAAACTTTGGATCAATGAACCCTAGAGGCAGTTCAACATAAACTTCCTCTTCGAGTTCTCCATTTAAGAATGCACTCTTTACATCCATTTGGAACACCTTAAACTTCTTGTGAGCAGTATAGGCAAGAAAGATTCTAATTGCCTCAAGCCTTGCAACTGAAGCAAATGTTTCATCATAATAAATGCCTTCTTATTGTGAGTATCCCTTTGCAACCAGTCTTGCTTTATTCCTTGTATCAATGCCCTCACTGTCACTTTTGCTTCTGAACACCCACTTTGTGCCAACTACAGATCCGCTCTTTGGTCTTGGCACAAGAGTCCAGACTTTGTTCCTTTCAAATTCATTGAGTTTCTCTTGTATTGTTGTGACCCAGTCAGCATCTTGTAGAGCTTCTTCAATCTTCTTAGGTTCAGTTTGAGATAGAAAAGAATGGTAGAGATATTCATTCTAAGTGCATTTTCTTGTTCTTACACCACTGTCAAGGTTTCCAATGATTAAGTCAGGTGTATGTGACTTAGACTATTTTCTTGCAGATGGAAGTTAACATCTTGAAGACGAACCTCCCCTTGATCCATGAACTCTCTGTTATTCCTTTGATTAGTACCACTATTGTTTCCTGATGCTCCCCCTGAATCAGTGTTCCGATTATTATCAGTACCAGCTTTACAACCCGTGCGATGCACAGATCTTTCATTAAATATTTTTATATTATTTAAAATTATAATAAATTTCTTTTTGATAATTACCTTTCAGTATATTTTTAAATAATAATGTAAAAATTTGTTATTGCCGGGATTCGAACCTGAATCTTGGGTACTGTATAAAAAATTATATGAATATTTGTTGTTAGCGGGGTTCGAACCTTGAGCTTGGTGTATATTCTTTTAGTATTTGAATCTAACGGTCCTGATCACTTGATTAAAAAGATTTGACGGTCATAAATGAGGATAACCAAACCAACCAAAAAAAGGCATACCAAATTATACGCCATTCCGGTTATTATAGTATAGTATAGATTTGACTCATCAGAATTTGAGGAAGAAGAGTCTGATGATATTTCTACAGATGTCACTTGAGATGAATCACTTGTAGAAGTCTCTGGATTTGAGTCATATTGCTCCCCCTCAACATATGCTTCAGTGTTAGAAGTATTTCTGATGTTCTGTGGAACCTCAAAGCTTTGAGTGATATCAGGATTTACTGTCACAGAGTCAGGATTTAACAGTTCAGCATAAGGTACTTCATTTTCAAATCTTAATTTGTCATGGTCATCTGCATCTTCTTGATCTATTATCTTCTTGTCATCAAAAGATACATGTATAGATTCCATGACCGTTCTTAACTCAGATTGTACACTCTGAAGGCTTTTGTGGTCAACGGATAACCCACAAATATTCCTTCATCAATTTTCAGATCAAACTTGGTCAGCTGCTCCCGATGAGTTTTGAGAACAAAACACTTACAACCAAAATTATGAAAAAACTTCAAATTTGGCTTCTTTCCCTTCACCATCTCAAATGGTGTTTTTCCATGCTTGTTGATCAATGTTGCTTTTTGTGTAAAGCAAGCAGTTTACACAACCTCAGCCCAGAAGTAGGTAATCAATTTTGCTTCCTCTAGCATGGTTCTTGCAGCTTCCATCAGAGTTCATTCATTCTTTCAACAACTCCATTTTGTTGTGGAGTTCCAGGAGCAGACAACTCTTGTTTTATCCCCTTGAGTTTGCAGAACTCTTCCATAGAGCTATTCTTGAATTCAGTTCCATTATCACTTCTGATGATCTTCACTTTGTATGTTGATTCTTTTTCCATCTCTCTAACATGATCAAGAAGAATGGATGGAGATCCATCCTTTGTGTGTAGAAAATACACCAATGTCTATCTTGTATATTCATCAACAATTACGAGTGCATACCTCTTCTTGGCAATAGACATAGAATTTACAGGACCAAAGAGATCAACATGAAGTAGATGATATGGTTCAAGAATGGAGGATTCAGTTTTACTCTTGAAAGAAGTTTTTCTTTGCTTGGCTTTCTGGCATGAGTCACATAAGCCATCAGGAGTAAAAACTGCATTGGGCAATCCTCTTACAAGATCTTTCCTCACTAGTTCATTGATATTATTAAAGTTGAATTGAGAAAGTCTTTTATGCCAATTCCAGATGTCTTCTGCAGATGCTCTACTCAGTAGACAAACTTTTGAATTATCAATACTTGTGGAGACCTTGGCTTCATATAAACTACCATGTCTTACACCAGTCAATGCAATCTTGCCATCAGACTTGCTGACAATTTCACAATGCTCCTCATAGAAGTTGACATGGTAACCTCTGTCACAGATTTGACTTACACTAATCAGATTATGCTTGAGTTCTACAACTAGAGCTAAATTTTCAATGATGATATTTCCAACTTTGATTTTTCTATATCCCAAGATTTTTCCTAAGTTGCCATCTCTATAAGAAACGCTTGGGTTAGCCTTCTCCTAAAATTCTGATAGCAGAGATTTATAACCAGTCATATGTCCAGAGCATCCACTGTCCAAGACTAGAGCATTCCTCCTGTCACCTTGCGATCAGTAATTTGAATCAGTTAGTGTTTTTAAGGACCCAGAATTGCTTGGATCATTTGGCCTTTTTAAGTTTGTTAACATATGTAACATAAAACTTTTTATCACAGTTTATGTTAACATCCTTACTATCAGTATTTATACATGGATAAACAAATTTTGGTTTAAATAAAGAGGGTTTCAGTTTATAATAATCATAATACAAACTGCGATACTCTTTACATGTATAAATAGAATGTCAAACACTTCCACAATGAAAACAAGGAATCCGTGGTTTATATCTAACTGTTTTATTCTTAAACTCTGCTTTGGAAGAAACATCATTTATCTTTTTATTTTTCTTGCAAGAGTTAGCAAGATTATTAGTGCTACCACAGTTTGAATAGGTCTTTTTAGGTGCATTAGGTGTAGTTACATAATTTCCATTCTTATTAACACCTACATTGCCATTCCTATTTTTCCTAGACCTTTTCCTCTTGTCTTTCATGTGTAGATCCTTTAGCTTTTTCTTAAGCTGATTCTGAGTCTTTGAGCCAATATTTATTGAATTTATGTGAACTTGTTCACTCTTATCAGTAATTAAGTTTGATCTAGGTGTTGAATTTGTACTATAACGACTCGTATATTTTTATTTTATTTCTAATATTTGGAAGTGTAATAAAAGTTTAAATAAATAAAATGTGTGTTTTGGTTTTGGCAGCAGTTATGAATTGTTATTTAATTATTTATAATTTGTTGATATGTGGGATTGGAATTGTGTGATTTATTGGTGAGTAATATGATTTTATTTAACTTCTAAAAGTAATTTTATTGTAGTTTTAATTCCATAAATATTTGGGTTGTCTTTAAAATTGGTTTTCTAATTTTATAATGTCAATAATTATTTTTAGGACTTTATGGAATTGAGAAATCAATCTTTTATTAATTATTTATTTTTAAATGATTTTCTGAGTGTGTTTAATGCTAAAATCCATATTTAATTATGGAAATCTTTAAAAAATTATGAAAATTATATTTTATTAAGTTCGTATTATTCTGAGAATTTTAAAATTATTTCGGGAATTTTTGGCATTTATTTTACCCGCTCGTTGATTCATTCATTTGTTAAAAGCGGGTATAAATTGTGTTTTAAAAATTAGTTTAAAATTTCGAAAGTTACGTTTTAACTAACTTCGGGATATTTATAACATTTTAAGACTATTTCGGTGATTTTCTGAATTTATTTTAGACGCGACTTGATTCGTTTAATTTCGAGTTTCGGGGCAAAACAAACTCACGAACCTTCATATTTATCCCAAACTCTACGTGTCATCATTTCAGTTAATTGTTTCTACGTGTTGCAACGGGATTAAGGCAAGGAAAAAAAATATAAAAACCCTGTACCCCCTCCCTGTTGCATACGCGCCTCACATCTCTCTTTCTCTCTTGTCTGCTCTTCGATTCTCTTGCTCGACTCTCTTGTTTCTCTTAATTCTCTTTCGTTCCTCTCCTCCTCTCTTCGTTTCTCCTGCCTGGCTATTTCAGTTCGCCGGCGCTGCGACTTTTTCCGGTGTGTGCTGGTAGTTCTGTATATACATATATATGTTGTGCTTGTGTGTGTGTTTGTTGGTGTGTGTATTGCTTCCTATGGTTCCTTGTTGTCGTTCCTTTGTTGTGCCGCCTGGTTTTGGCCGAATTCCGGCCGTCTTGTTTGTTCTGGTGGCGCGTGTAGCCAGCGTACCTGTCTTTTTGATTTCTTTTGCAGATTGTTAATTCTGGAATTTTAAATTAACTTTATTTCAATTTCCGCAGGAAATTAATTTTGAGTAATATTCGTGAAATGAATATTTCGTGCGGGAAATATTTTCGAATAATCGGTGGAATTTATTTGGATACCCGAATATTTTCGGGCACCAATAAATTTTGCCGCCGTACCGCGATGACTCGTTACGAGCGGACGGTGGACGGTGGACGGTGATGACGATGTTCTGAGTCCTAAATTTTATAAATAAATAAAATGATTATGTAAAATATTTTCGGACTTAAATAATTAGTTGTGATTGGTGTTGGGATGTAAGTTGTATAAAATGAGGAAGTAATATTGTGGATTGTGTGATTGAGGACGTCGATTGTAATCGACGGGTAGTTTTATAAATAAATAAGATGCTGCCAAAATTTCCTAAAAATATATATTCGAAAATGTACATAATTATATTCTTCGTATTACCCCTAACAATATTTCCGACTACGTGACTATGTGATTACGGGTTTATGTGTATAGTAATAATACGAGTTGGGTTATCGGATTGAGTTGTTAGAATTTGAGGATATCAAGCATGTCGGTGTAACTGATTAGGGTATTCTGTATTTGTAGATTCCGAGCGAGTTTTCCCAGGATTAAAGTCAACGTGAAAGCTACTTAGAGTTTTGTAAAGCGTTGCAAGGCAAGTACCCCTGACCATTCTTTTATGGTTCAGTGCAGATGAATAACTAAATGTTTTATTCTCGTAATGGAACAGAAACGTTTTAAGTTACATATCCCCCGTATTTGAAAATGTTGTTTAAAATTATGTTTTGGGGAAAAGTAACTTCTGAAAATACCTATCTCTAAATGTGATTAAAACGAAAAGAGGATTTGAATAGTGTGCTGTGACAGAATTGATTTTGAAAAGAGATAGGTAAAAGTGATGATTTTAAAAACTGGATTAAAACGATCAGATATGGGATATGTTGGGGCCAGAGTAGGCCTATTAAGGTGGCGTAAGAGGCTAATTCGGTTGCGCGCACTGTATAACCGATTAGTCCAGCAGGTCAGAGACCTAGCTAGTCTCTGAGTTCCGGAACAGGTAAATGAGATGGCAGTTGGAGCCATAAATGAGATGGCAGTTGGAGCCGTCTAGTGTTGATAGCCTGATCAGCTGTCTTCACATATCCATTACGTATCTGATTTTGGTTTTGTGATTCCCGTAAGGGTACGAATAGTTGATATAGTAATTTTACAAGTGTGACTAGCATGCTAAAATTGGACTCTGGTGTTTTTATAGCACACTGCTATGTTGTTTTGATGCAGCATGCTAGTTAGTGATATCCAGTTTTTCTCTGATTTTGTTGCATAATGTTGATATCATGATTATAGTTCTGTTCCTATTATTGTTACATTACTGTTTTATTCTGTTATTCATATTTTGGTACTGCTGAGCGATTATGCTCACCCTTGCAAACTGTTATGTATATTTCGCAGATGCCTAGAAGATCAGTCAGACCGACCTATGTTCCCGCCCCTTCTGGACCCGGCTCCTCTGAGGTAGTTTGTATCAGGCCATGAGGTCTGAGGAGTTGCTGAATAAAGTTAGTGTGTCTTAGATGTTGAATAAAGAGCTTGTATTAGTGAGAACCTGAATTATACTTGAACCTGGATCGGATCTTGGTTTGGGGTCTAGTTAGTATATTTTAATAATAATTCTGTTGTTTATATTTTGGTAATTGTGTTTAGTGACGCCAACTCCTGACCCCGGGGTTGAGGTCGTCATATGTACCTTCCTCATGGATTGACTTAAGAGTATTAGCACTAGGATTAAACTTAATGGTCTTTATTTGAACCTTGTTCAGTTTGACCTTGCTATCAGTTTTTATTGGTTCTGATCTCTCAGTTTCTTTTCCACTTTTCTTATCAAAATTAAATCTAGCTGAATATCCTAATCCTGATGCCCAACAACCATTTTCTAGATTTTCCTGAGTTGATTTTCCCGTGTTAGTCCAAAGTTTAATGACTTATCTTTCTTTTGCTAGCTCCTTCTCTAGATAAGCATGTTTTTCCAACAATTTTTCCTTAACATAAACAGCATCATCTCTTCCTTTTTGAATTTCTAGCATGGAAAGCAACTCAATTTCTAGGTGATCATTCCTTTTCTTTAACACAGAGTTTTCACTCTTGATTCTATTATTCTCTAAGGTCTGATCCCTAAAACTAACATGTAGAGACTTAAGAAATAATCTTAATTCATAGATATCATCAGTATCAAAAGCAAGAGTAGTATGAGGTACCTTTAATTCAGCATTGTTATCCTCAACATCAGCTTTTTCCATGAGAGCAAAATTGACTCCATCATCTGAATCTGATGAATCATCCTAGTTTCTCTTCCTTGAGATCAAGGCTTGTGTCTTCTAAGCTCTGGGTTTTCTGTAGTCAGCTGCAAAGTGTCCAATTCCATCACAGTTATAACATCTCTCTTTTGACTTGTCAATTTTTCCAGATCTGGATTCCTTTCCATCGGTATTTCTCTTGTTGTTCCTCTTATCAGTGTGAGGTACTGGAACTTTTTCTAGGAAAATCTTTTCCCTTTCCTGAAGTTCTTGTAGACCATCTTCTTAAAGCTGTTAACCAGTAGGGCAGCCATTTGATCCATATCTTCATTGTTGTTATGATCACTATCAGTATATGATTCAGTATCAGTATTTGAGTCATCATCAGAATTTGATGATTCAGTATCTGACTTTGCGATCATGGCTTTCCCTTTGTAGTAGCTTTTCCTCCTAGCTTTCTCTTTTGGCTTCTCTTCAACCTTGAGTGCAACTGGTCTAGCTTTTGATCCTTTCCTCTTGCTTCTTTGCTCCATCTCCAGTTCATGAGTTTTCCGAACTCTATAGATCTCATCTACAGGTGTGTTGTCAAGTTGATAGTTATCCCTTACTGATGTGACTTTAAAGTCCCACTTTTCAGGGAGAGCAAGTAGGAACTTCAGGTTTGAGTCCTCCAAATCATATTCTTTGTTGACAAGGGATGAGTCATTCAGCAACTTCTGAAATCTGTCATAGATCTCAGTGAAGGACTCATTTTCCCTTAAGTCAAAGTGCTCATATTCGTGAGTAGGTACTGTCCTCATATTCTTCTTGATAACAGTTGTATCTTGACACTTTACTTCTAAATAATCCCATATCTCTTTTTTTGTCTTACATCCAATGACTCTATTGGATATAACTCTATCAAGACTGTTGTGCAAGATGTGTCTGACCTTAACATCCTTCATGATATATGAGATATCTTCAAGAGAGTAGACCTTCATGTCTTTGTCTATCATCTTTTCTGGGTTCTCCAGCAAGAGAAATAACTACCTCCATTGGTTTATGAGGACCGTCATAGATCCTGTTCAGATATTCAGGATTTGTGGCTTCCATGTACATGGCCATCCTGACTTTCCAGATTGGATATTCATGTATCTTCAGGATAGGCACCTTGATTGCTTCATACCTACTCATGTTACTGATTATCTGTGATGTGGATGGGGGTTGTGGCTTCGGATGTGTTTCTTCTTCTTTGTCTGACATGGTTGATTTATTTTCAGATCTTAAACTATATGTATGTTAATAGCAAGCTCTGGTACCAATTTTTAGGCCCTTAATCAACTGTAGAGGGGGGGGTGAATACAGTTAATACAATCAATTCGATAAAGTTTCAACAGAATCAACAGTTTTTATATTAACTGATAAAAACTTATTACAATCGTACTCTCTCGAAAGGATGAACAACTATTCTTGAGAGCTGCTAGGTTATGCGAAAGATATAACAATGTCGCAATGCTTATAACATGTACCTAATCTGTGCTTATATACAGCACAACTACACAATGTATAAGAAATCATATTCTATTAACAATAAAGAAACCTATACAATGCTTCTGAGATAAAGTCATTCACCGCCTTGAGTTCCTATCCTTATCAAAGATCAACTGATGTGACAAATACTGATTTCATCATCTGTTGACATCATCATCCATCGATATCCTTATCCGTCAATTATCAACATCCGACGATGTCATCATCATTCGTCGATGTAAGTTCTGATATGAATTTCTGATAGTTTCTGTTTGATATCATCAATTGCTCCTAACACATTTTGTCTCAAAATAATTATCACATATGTCTAAATTGATATTGATAATTTTGTATATTACTAGTTGACCAAATTTTTTGAGTGTGTTCAACGACATGATTTGGTGTCAAAAATTTGCACCATTCATTTAACGATCTCCGAGATTCGTGTAGTATAAACATAAGGTCTAAATACAGTAAGTATGAATGAATTGCAATTAGATGTGTTGATTTTTTATAAATTAGCCTTTGGGTGACCTTCGCAAATAGCATGGTTAAAATGTTTTAACTGTAGTTTAGTGTAAATTTAAATTTAGTTTGCTTTTGATTTTCTAAGGAGAGTATTGAGTATTGTTTCTGATCTTTTTTTAGGTCTAAATTAGTTTCAATCAATTTATTTTTGAATTATATAAAGATGAAGTTATATGGACAGGTAAATGAAACTTGGAAATTTGTTATCAGTTATGCGTCATGAATGCTAGGGAATGACAGAGGTTGGGTTATGATCACAATCGCCACAAAGAGCCTGTTTATGATTCCCGTGCCCCTACGCCTTTCCTATTCCATAATATATTTTGATCATCAAGTAGAGATGTAAGAAACCAACTCGCCTCCAGTTTCAGTTGAGCGTACAATTTCCGCTGCAAACAATAAAATTACTGAGAATGATACTCATGCTCTTGAAATAGATAAAAAGTTTGCTTCTGCACATCATCAATCTTCTTCTTAAAATAATAGTCTGATACAATCAGATAAAGAGTTGCATATGTTAGATCAGTCTGTCGGAGTATCTATTGAAGAATCTCAGTTAAAACAGGACACATAGCACTGTACCAAGAAGCTTCTTTAAACTATGTCTTAGAGCAAGTCCAATAATGTCCTAGTAAATGCCTTATAAATATAATAAAATAGTGTGTCCTAGTGATTTAAGACAAATTTATTGTACATCAACTCCAACAATAGGTCTTATATGTGTGCCTTATTAATAAAGTAATAATATATTTGAATTATAATTAGGAGGGAAAGTAAATGATGAGAGGAGGGAGATATGTAAAAATGGAGAAAAATAATTTTTTTATTGAAATAAATGAGATAGGGCATTCTTAGTGGTGCCTTAAAAATGAGGCACATGATGAATGTCCTAATGTTTTAAGGCACCACTAGGACATTGTTAGAGTACTATTTTATTCATAGTGCCTCAAATTTTAACTTAGGACAAGTTTTTAGGGCACTCTTACAATTTCCTAAGTTCAATTTTTAAATTAGGAAATTTTAATAGAGTAAGGTATGAGTTGGAAAATCCCGACAAAAGTGTACTGCATAAGACACTTGAACAAAGCAGCACCTCTTACAATTTCATTGGAGCTGATCTGGATAATGTCTTCTCAGGAGCTCGGGATCAACAAAAAATATTGACTACGAGAATAGCAAGTCTTTTCAATTTTAAGTGCACATGATCCAGATAATGTATTCTGAGGGTTAAAGAAGAATGTTGACCCCATTGCTTATGCACAATTAATAACAGAAAAGCAGTTTGACGCGGAAAAAAAAGGCTTAATATCTGGCTTTGCCTCTGTTCAAGACAATCTTACTTTATTTTCATACGATCACTCTACAGACTTAGCTTTCAAGTTCTTTGAAGATCACCAGTGTGAAACTTTACCTGAATGGACAACAGACATTTAACAAATTTGAGCTCGAGCGCATAAGATCGGGTATATTGTTTGAGTAGGTGTTTTTTTATATGTTAAAATACATTCATTTGATATATTTTTTATTTGTGATTGTCAATACTAGACGATGATTAAGAATTTATGATTGTACTTCCATTCATTTATAAATTTCTCTTTATGTTATATCACATCTTTCCGGGTGGAAGGTTTGAATGAAGTATCTACAGGCTGTTTGTGAAAATGTTATCCAGAATTTGAATATTCAGAATATTAATGTAGATTATTCTTGTTAGAAAATGGAAATTTTGAGGCATATTTTATATATGTTCTTGATATGATTTCCGAAAGCTAACACTTGGACGTTGTTCCCTGACATGAGGACTTAAACTTTCATATTTGGATCTAAGACATTTTCTTAGTGGAATCCATGAATATATTGAGACAAAGTTGCTTGTTTGAAATGGGTTATGGGGATTTTGTCCCACATTGATATTGTAAAAGAAAGATATTGAGTTTATATAGCATATTGTGTTAGTGTTGTTTACAAATACTAGCATAAGTGGAATGCTTGTGTGGCCTAGTGCTAGTGGGAACTCTTATATTTTTCTTTTCTATTACAAGTTTAATTATTTATATTGATTATTTAATTATTAATATAAAATATATTGAGTAAGGATTATTTTAATCATACTCTGAATATATTTTATAATATTAATATTAATTAATCAGAATATAATATAAATAATAAGGAAAACCCATTTTGTTTACTTTTTCTGTTTTGTTACTTGGTGTACCACATCGAGTAAAATTGAAGAAGAGTAACTTGAGATGCCTATATATTAAAAGGTACACTTGAGATAAAAATAACAAAAGTCTCGGTGCCTACCTCGCAAACATATATGAGTTGCTAAGGTTTTTTTTGGGCAAACTGAGGTGCGAGTCGTCGTTGACCATTGCTGGTTCTGTGGCGAGATTGATCTATTGCTATTTTATCCTGGAAGCGATATTGTTGCATTCCATCACAGCTTAAGTGGGAGGGGCAATAATATCTTCAAGAACATTCAAGTCCCCTTGAAGGATTTAGCGATTCAGCTGTAGTGTTCTTCTTCTTATCAGAATTTGGAAAGCGATAAGTGATAATTGTTCTTTACTTTCTTTGTCAATTACAGTCTTTATAGTTTGTTATTGCCTTCGTGTTTTGTTTCGTTAGTTGGTTATTTGGTTATTTGCCTTGTTCTTGTTATTACTGTGTAGTTAGAATTATACCTAACAATCTTGAAGAGATTATAGTTATAATATAGTTAATTAGCAAGATGGTTAATGAAACTCATGTTCCTAAAACTGTTAAGACTGGTTCTGAATCTGGTGGTACTACTACCATTGACTAGACCACGTATCATTTTCCCCAGCCAATTAATTTATCGGGTATGCCTAATAAATTTAGTGGTGGAGCTTCTTTTTCTCGTTGGCAGAAAAAGACGAAGCTCTAGTTAACGGTTAAGGGTCTATGGTTAGTGGTACAGTATGATCCTCCTGGGTTGGATCAAGAGAAAGCTGAATCTATTAAGGTTTATGCTTTATGGGCTGAGAAGGATGGGGTGGCTAGGGCAGCCATTTTGGCATCCTTGGAGAACACCCTGTTTGATGTTTATTCATCAGATTCCTATACTGGTAAAGTCTTATGGGATAAGCTGGACCAAACATATAATACTGATTCTCAAGGATTTTAGAAGTATTCTGTGGCTAGGTTTCTTGATTTTAAGCTGGTGGATGGAAAATCCATGACTGAACAGGTTCATGAGTTTGATATGTTGGTTCATGCTTTGGGTGAGTCCGATATGGTCTTTTCTGAGAAGTTTCGAGTGATGTCTGTTATTGAAAAGCTCATTATGTCTTGGGAAGAGTTTGCTCTCTCCCTGAAAAGACAGAAAGGAGAGATCACATGGACTAACTTGATGTTGGACATCTCTGTGCAGGAGCAACACAAGTCCAAACAGGGACATGTGTTGCCTGTGGAACGTGGGAGCTCAAAGGTGAATGTAGTGACTATAGGACATAAAAGAAAGGTATTTATTAAGAAGGCTAACAATAAACCTGACAAGAACAAGGCTAATAAACCAAAGGCGAACAAACCATGTTGGTCTTGTGGACAGGTTGGTCATTGGAGCAAGGACTGTCCAAGTAAGAAAGCTAAGAAAGCTGGAGTGGTATCTCAAGAAAATATTGTGCTTGGAGTTGGAACCACGAGTGGGCCAGTAGCTAACATGGTCATTGGTGAGGTTGTTGCCTCTGGAATCGATGACGGGTATGTTACTTACAACCCTGTACTACTTTCCACTTATATGTCACATGAGTGGTTTATTGATACAGAAGCTAATGTACCTATTTGTGCTGATATTAGCTTGTTTGTATCTTATCAACAGAGTCATGGAGTGACAGTGATGATGGGAAATGCTAGTGCTGCACAAGTGCTTGGAATAGGAAACGTGGACCTCAAGTTTACTTCTGGGCGGATTCTATCTCTCACTAGAATGCATCATGTTCCCTCTATTCGTAGAAATATTATAAGTGGAAGTTGTTTAGTTAAAAACGGCTTTGATCTTTCTTTGAAGTGTAATAAAGTAGTTATTACTCATACTGGTACATTCTTTGGCAAGGGTTACTTGTCTGATGATTTGTTTTTAATAAATGTTGAACCCGTTTTGGGTGGTTTTATTAATGATAGTGTTGCACCTTCTGTTAATTGTGTAGAATCATTTGATTTGTGGCACTTACGACTTGGTCATTTAAATTTTGGTGCTCTAAAGAATATGATGAATTTAGAGTTGATTCCAAAGTACGCCATTGATAAGAAATCTAAGTGTCAAGTGTGTGTAACTGCTAAACAAACAAGGAAACATTTTCATATTGTTGTTAGGTATTCAGACTTGTTAGATTTAGTGCACTCAGATATATGTGAATTTGGTGGTGTGTTGACTAAGGATCACTGTAGATATTTCATTACCTTTATATATGATTGTAGTAGATATTTTTATGTTTATTTTCTTAAACATAAGGATGAAGCACTAGATAAATTCATTATATATAAAAAATGAAGCTGAAACACAAACTGGAAAAGTACTTAAACGTTTGAGGTCTGATAGAGGTGGTGAGTATACGAGTACCTTGTTTAATGAATTTTGAGCAAGCAATGGTATAGTTCATGAGGTTACTCTACCATACACACCTGAGTCTAATGGGGTGGCAGAACAAAAGAAAAGAACTTTTAAAGACATGTTTAACAGTACGCTAATTGATTCTGGGTTTCCTAAGTACATGTGGGGAGAGGCTCTGAATACGGCTTGCCATATTCTGAATAGAGTCCCTCTGAAACATATGGACAAGACACCATATGAATTATAGAGAAAGTGTAGGACAAGTTTGAGTTATCTTCGTGTATGGGGGTGCCTTGCTAAGGTGCTTGTCCCTGAACACAAGAGAAAGAAACTGGGTCCGAAAACTGTTGATTGTATCTTTCTGGGCTATTTTGAAGCCACAACTGCTATGAGATTTTTAGTATTAAAATCTGACATAGATGGTATTGTGGCGAATACGATAGTTGAGTTTCGTGATGCAACTTTCTTTGAGGAAGTATTTCTAATACCTTTGGGTAGTTCTGAGGATGATCCCACTAACACATCGACTTTTATTCCTGATCATGTGGAAAAGATGATAAATGTGGGGGTGGATCCTGGTAGTAGCTCTACTCCTGACGAAGTACAGGAACCTAGAAGGAGTAAGCGTGCAAAGGTAGTCAAGGACTTTGGAAGTGACTTTATCACTTACAATGTCGAGGATGAGCCTTTAACTTTCCGTCAAGCCATGGATTCTTCGGAGTCAAGGCATTGGAAAGGCGTTGCAAAGAGTGAAATTGATTAAATTGTTTCAAATGGAACATGGGAGTTAGTTGATCTCCCTCCTGGGTGTTCTACTATTGGATGTAAATGGATCTTCAAGAGGAAGCTAAACCCTGATGGCTCAATAGATAAGTACAAGGCTAGGCTAGTTGCTAAGGGATTTAGGCAAAGCGAAGGCATCGATTATTTTGATACATCTTCTCCAGTTGTCCAAATGACAATAATCAGAATGTTTATTGCATTGGCTTCTGTACATGGTCTTATCATCAATCAAATGGATGTAAAGACAGCTTTTCTTCATGGTGACCTTGACGAAGAGATTTATATGGATCAGCCTGAGGGATTTGTTGCATCTGGTAATGAGAAGAAAGTATGTAGACTAGTCAAGTCCATCTATGGCCTTAAACAAGCACCTATAGACTGACACAAAAAGTTTGATGAAACTGTTTTAGATTTCGAGTTTTTAATTAATGAAAGTGACAAGTGTGTCTACTATAAGGTTAGAGGTAATGATTGTGTGATCGTGTGCTTGTATGTAGATAATATCTTATTGTTTGGAACCAATATTGAGATTATTAACGAGACAAAGAGTTTCTTGAAGAGGCACTTTGAGATGAAGGATATGGGTGAGGCTATTGTGATTCTTGGGATCAAGTTGACTCAGTCAACTGATGGAATAACTTTGTGATAGTCTCATTATATAGAAAAATTTATACTTGAGAAGTACGGTTATTCAAAATGTAAAATCTCTAGTACACCATATGATTCAAAAGTTGCCTTAGTCAAGAATAGTTCAGGAGTTCCTGTGTCTCAGTTAAGGTATTCTCAGATTATTAGGAGTTTGCAATATCTTGCTAATGTGACTAGGCCAGATATTTCTTATTTTGTGTCTAAGTTGGCTAGATATACAAGTTGTCCAAACAAGACTCATTGGGAGGCACTGGATAGAGTTCTTAGATATCTGAAGGGAACTATTTCTCTTAGCTTGCATTATCGGATATTTCCGGGGGTACTCGAGGGGTACAGTGATGCAAGTTGTATAGCTAAGAAATTTGGTTCCAATGGAGTGAATGGATATGTGTTTACCTTTGCGGGTGGAGCTGTGCCCTGAAAGTCTTCTAGACAGACTTTGATTACTCGGTTTACTTTTTAGGCTGAGTTGTGTGCACTTGATGCCACGGGGACGGAGGCTGAATGGTTACATGGACTCATGAGTATGTTACTTGTAGTAAGCAAGCCGCTTCCTGCCATTTCTGTTCATTGTGATAGTCGTACAACTATCGACAAAGTCAGAAGTGTAAAGTATAATGCTAAAACAAAGAGACACATCCAAGTTAGACTAAAGTCTATAAGGGGTCTTGTTCCTGATAGGATTATTGCTATAGAGTTCATAGGAACTCGGGATAATATAGTTGATCCGCTAACTAAAGGGCTTGAGCATGCTATAGTCGTTAAGTCGAGGTTGGGGATGAGACTGGTAACCCATCATAATTCATCAACAGCGGGAACCCAATACACCTGAGAGGAGATCCCTCGAAGTGTATTCAAAGTGATAATAAAAAGCTGTAAGGATGAATTGGTAGTACCTCTACCATATATATTTAGATACTTATGTATCTGAGTCTATCCCCTATAAACCTTAAGAGGTACTTGAACTGCTAGTTAGTAAGAGTTATTTGAACTCTGAATGGGGTCAAGCCATTTGACGAGATGATAGCAGTACATCTCTGGAGATGCCCAGCTAAGCAAATGTAATTGTGTGGTCGCAATTAGAGGAAAGGGTTATTCCTCGAAACATTCGATGAACATGATTAATGTCTCAAAGCCGTAGATTGGCACCATAGCCTTTGACTTATCGTCGTCTATGGAGTGTGGTTACACCCAACGAATAAAGATTCAAGGTGAAACATTCCATCTGTATCCGGTAGCCATCGAAGTAGAGGACTTAGGAGGTTCAAACCCGGAAGGGTACCGACTCTGAAAAACATGTCATGTATAAAATCTGGTATGCAATTTAATTATGGATATGTGGGGAATTGTTAGAAAATGGAAAGTTTGAGGCATATTTTATATATGTTCTTGATATGATTTCCGAAAGCTAAAACTTGGACGTTGTTCCCTAACATGAGGACTTAAACTTTCATATTTGGATCTAAGACATTTTCTTAGTGGAATCCATGAATATATTGAGATAAAGTTGCTTGTTTGAAATGGGTTACGGGGATTTTGTCCCATATTGATATTGTAAAAGAAAGATATTGAGTTAATATAGCATCTTGTGTTAGTGTTGTTTACAACTACTAGCATAAGTGGAATGCTTGTGTGGCCTAGTGTTAGTGGGAACTCTTATATTTTTCTTTTCTATTACAAGTTTAATTATTTATATTGATTATTTAATTATTAATATAAAATATATTGAGTAAGGATTATTTTAATCATACTCTGTATATATTTTGTAATATTAAGATTAATTAATCAGGATATAATATAAATAATAAGGAAAACCCATTTTGTTTACTTTTTCTGTTTTGTTACTTGGTGTACCACATCGAGTAAAATAGAAGAACAGTAACTTGAGATGCCTATATATTGAGAGGTACACTTGAGATAAATATAACACAAGTCTCGGTGTCTATCTCGGAAACATATATGAGATGCTAAGGTTTTTTTTGGGCAAACTGAGGTGGGAGTCGCTGTTGATCATTGCTTGTTCTGTGGCCAGATTGATCTGTTGTTGTTTTATCCTGGAAGCGATATTGCTGCATTCCATCACAGCTTAAGTGGGGGGGCAATAATCTCTTCAAGAATAGTCAAGTCCTCTTAAAGGGTTTGGCGACTCAGCTGTAGTGTTCTTCTTCTTATCGGAATTTGGAAAGCGATAAGAGATAAGTGTTCTTTACTTTATTTGTCAATTACAGTCTTTATAGTTTGTTATTGCCTTCGTGTTTTGTTTCGTTAGCTGGTTATTTGGTTATTTGTCTTGTTCTTGTTATTATATATATAACTGCCCATTGTTGCTGTGTAATTAGAATTATACCCAACAAGTGTAACATCATTAGAGAGCAACAACTTGCGAAAATGGGTTTACTGTGGTTTAATGTTGACGTTGTAAAATGCATTCATGTCTTTGAGGAAAAATATTCAGGGTGCTTTCTTTTTTTATCTTCTTGGTAGATGGAAATTTTCAAATCTCTATTAGTTGATACAACCATAAGCATGATCGAAAGCAACCATGAATATAAGCATGATCTGTCTCCATTTTATTATCACTGTTTTTTAATATTTTAATTTTAAGTTCTTTAAACATGGCCTATCTTTAAATATTTTATGTGCTTAATATGAATGCACAACTTTGCTCTAGAATGCATCTGGGCTGATATCAGCCGGTGGCTTAAAGGCTGGTGATTAGGCTTTGAACATACTACTTCTTTGGTAGGTTCTGATAGCAATGAAGCAGTAGCTACTGTAGAAACACTGGAGGTTACAGCATAATCCAAATCCGAACACTTTGATTTTTCCCGAAAATCCACCAGATAGCGAAAGAATTGATTATAAAGTAACATGGTTAAAGGGATTTAAATTCAAGGATTATAAGAGAGGATCATTTAAGGATTATAAGATATTGAGAAAGATTTAGGGGAACCCAAGTAATAAGATCCCGGATGTGATCCCTCAAACAATGAAAGAGAACGGAGTTAAGCGAATCGTAAAACAAGTGGTTAAAAGAATGGGAAGGAATCTTCCAAGAAAAGCTAAAACAAGTGGTTAAAAGAGAAGGTGACATCATCAAACCTTAAGGGAAAGACATGTGGCTTGGAGGTGAGGTCATCCAAGTGATGTCATCACTTTATCAAAGCAATCTCCACCAAGTATTCATTTCAAAAACACCAAAATCAAAAGCAACCAAAACAAACTCATTTCTCTTCTTCCCCCATCTATTGCTCTCGGTTTTTCCATGAAAAGCAAAGGAAAAATTTCAAAAATCAAGCTACACACCTTCATAATTCAAGAGGTTTGTTTCTTTAGCTTCCATAATTCATAACTTAGATGAGCCATAAGTTTAAGCTCAGGATTCCATGTTTAACATAGCTAATCAATTCATCAAAATTCTTGGTGAATAGTGTTTTTCAAGAACTTGAAATTTTGTTCTTGAGTTTTTGTTTAGATTAAGCTTTGGTAAGGACTTTCAAGGGTGATTCCAAGCTCCTTAGTTACTTTTACTCACCAAGGAAGGTATAATCTCATACCCTAGCCCTACTTTTGTATATTTAGAGTTTTTGTGTTTGGAATGGTTCATGAGAAGCTTGATTATTGTGTATTTAGAGATGTGTTGGTTTTGTGATGTGTTTGGAGTTGTAAATCTTGTTGATTAGTTAAAGAACTTATGTAAGCCTTTAGTTCATGATTGGGAAGTAGTGTAAATTGGAAATATTGAGTTGTTGGGGCTGTTGTAGCATTGTATGTATGGAGTTTTGTTGTATGGTTGAATTGTGGTTGATTCGTGGTTGATTTGGAGTAGGATAAAAATTGGTAATCGGTAAACATAGCCATTGTAATGTCCAATTTACTTTAGGTTTTGACCACTGCCATTATTAGATAGTTCATGTTACAAGCTTCGTTTTGATATGTGGTTCGTTTGAATCCGATGTTCGGTTTAGGAGAAACGACCATTTTAAGTAACGGCGTTTCGCGAACGAACCATTTCCCCTCGCCTTACTTTGAAACCTTGGTTAAGGACCTTAAATGACTAATTGGGATATGAAACAATTATGTTAAGTGGATTAAGCAGTTGGTAAGGTACTCGCGAAAGAATCGCCTTAAAACTCTTAATGGTTAATTTATTAAAAATGGTGGAGTCGAGGGTACTCGAGCGACTTAAGTGAATCGTTAAGCGCGAAAATGAACGTTAGGGGTCTAATTGGTTAAAGTCTAGTTTCTTAAGCGACCGGGGTTTAATTCCGACTTATGTTGTTGTTCATAGGTTATTGGACCCACTCTAAGCTTAAGTCTATCCGGGAGCACTCAGGCAAGTTTTCTACCCGTTATACTGTTGTTGTGATGTATATATGTATATGCATTATCTTGTGATAGATGCATGATGCTTATTAGCAAATCTTGCGATATATTGGAGTATGTGATATGGTATATATGCATGTCTGTTTCGTAATCTTGATATCTAATTGTTGATTCAATTGCTTATAAGTTGCATAATACCTATGCTAGAGATAAGCAGTAGTTGCGTATACCCTTAGTATAGGGGACCCAAAAGTGAACATTTTCTAAAACCGGGAGTCGATGTTCCCGAGTATATTATATATATTTATATAATATAGATATAGTTTTCAAAACTATTAATCGAATAAGGTTTATTCGATAACTTTATTTTTATTAATAAATATTACTTTGAATATTCATTCGAGGACTTATGACTCGGTTTATTTTATTTAAGGAATATTATCTTGAATATTCATTCGAGGACTTATGACTCGGTTTATTTTATTTAATGAATATTATCTTAAATATTCATTCGAGGACTTATGACTCAGTTTATTTTATTTAATGAATATTATCTTGAATATTCATTCGAGGACTTATGACTCTGTTTATTCTATTTAATGAATATTATTTTAAATATTCATTCGAGGACTTATGACTCCGCTTATTTACTAAATAATATTCTTTATTTTATTAAAGAATAATATTTCGATAATCAAACTTATTTTCGATTATTCAAATAAAGATCATACTTTCGTATAAGTATATCTTTGGTTAATTATTATTATTCATTTGAAGTATGAGTTTTAAAACTTCTACTTCAACTATTATTATTAAAATCATCCTTGTTGGGAATATTATTTAAACAATAATATTCAGATATTTTCTAACATATCAGGACTGATTTATTTCATTAAATCAGCATTACTCCAAACATTCTTAAAAATGTTTTCGAGTCTTCAAAATGATTTTAAAAGTTAGAGCGGATCCCAAAACTCATTTTTTTATATTTAAGATCTTCCTTTCGAAGGGGATTTAAATACTCGCTCAAAACTTGAGGGATCCGGCTCAGTGGTGTATTTTACACTCGCAACGAGGTTATTGTTTTGATAAATGAATTGATTACTTACCCAACGTTCGGGAAGTAAGTCCATCTATTGAGTCGGCATAAGCAACATGGGCTCAGTGGGCGTCCATGAAAGTGTAACTGGCTCAGTGGGAGTCCATCAAATGCGTAAATGGCTGAGTGGCAGTCCAGCATAAGGTCCTATTGCGGCCAGGGTGATGACCAGTGGGGAATTCATCCATCTACTAGTAGAAAAGTTACTTATTGGTATCTTTGTCTGATCAGCAAGATATCAGGTTTATGCCAAGGTTTTCTCCTTTCCAAATTCATTGGATATTACAACTCTGTTTATAATTTTCATAACAGAGGTTTTCAAGGAGTGTATGAAATGTATATATATATAGGTGTGTATATATATATCAAGACTTAATGAAGTATCTCGTAACTTCATTATTTATAATGATTTTTCAAAGATTGAATCTATTCAAGTCTTATCTTGTAGTCTCATCAGTGTGATGAACTTTTGAAACTAATTATAACTTGAACGGTGGTAGTTCAAGTAGTATTCGGAAAAGATATAAGTATATTGGAGTATCTTGTAACTTCATCTTTCAAACTTATATCTAGTAAATGATTATCATATGCATATCAAAGATTTTCAGAAAAATAATGAGACAAGGTTAGATATATGAGATCACCTTGCAACAATATTTTTATACAGTTATAAACTGGAACTCTGTGTATATTATACATGTCAGAGGATTTCAAAGATTGTGAAAAGTATATATGTATGTATATACTGAATATTTTGCGACTTGGTCGCGTTAAGATATCAACTTGGTTCATTTCTTCTTAACCAAGACTTTCTTGAGTACTATGAGAATGCTCATATATTGTTAATTATTATACATATTATTTCGGTGGGCTTGTTGCTCACCCTTGCTTTCTTCTTTCATCACACAACAACAGATAGACAAGATGAACAGGATCAAGCTCCCAATTCGTGAGCGGATAGGAAATGTTTCGCAGTTTTCTGTAGGCGTTGATGCCGCCGTAGCTGAGGTAGGAACTACCAATAGGCTAGGTTTTCAACTATTGATGTACCAGACTTATGTATATTATGAATTGTAATAATGGCAAAGAATATGTAAATTTATTCAGAAACCTTTTGAGGTGTAATGACTTATAATTGTGGAATAAAATGACTTGTGTTATTTTTGGTATTCATCTCTGAGACTATGACTTGTGGTGTGTGTGTATATTGTGGGGTCACAGTACGCAGTAGTTGGTTGACTGTTAAGATTAAGTATTGATAAGGGAAATGGAACTCGTGATAACCCGAATCCCCGACCCCGGATTTGGGGGTGTTACAGAAATGGTATCAGAGCTAAGCGTTATAAACCTCAGAGATGATGTGACGTTAAGATAATAAGTTCACTAAGATAATAAGAACTCTTGCCAAGTTCATAGTCGGGCTACCTAACGTAGTACTGACAGTTAAAACCCTTATGGGAACCCTTATAAATATCATGATAGAAGCGTAGTTCGTTATCGTATATAGTAGTGGGACTCCGAACCCTGAGGTTGAGGAGCAACAGCGCGATGATGTTTTATTACTGATTGGGGATCGGATTGTGGATCCAATGGAATACCCTAATGAGGGACCGGATGATATTCATATTGAGGATGTAGCGGTTGAGGATATTGTCCCAGAAGGGATTGTTGTTGAGAAGGATCTCGTTGAGGATCCTAACAAGACTGAAGAGATGATCGCCGAGGAATTGATAACCACGGTTAGGGAGACTACCAGAGGTAGGATTGGCCGGTCACTGCCGGAGGTTCGTTCAAGTTTGTAAAGATAATAGCCCCTTTAACGCGGCTTACTCGTAAGACTGAGAAGTTCGAATGGACAGAGAAATGCGAGAACAACTTTTAAGAACTGAAGCAAAGGTTGGTGACGTCCCCTATGTTGGCGTTGCCGGATGGAAAATGAGATTTTGTGAAGTGTAGTGACGCTTCGCATAAGGAATTAGGGTGCTTCTTATACAGCACAGCAAGGTAATCGCGTACGCGTCAAGACAATTAAAGGAATATAAAATTCGATATCCCCACCCATGAGCTTGGGCTCGTGGCAATAGTTTTGCCCTAAAGATTGGAGGCACTACTTGTATGGAGAGAAGTGCGAGATTTACATAAGCCATAAGTGCTCTAGTACATTTTCACGCAGAAAGATCTCAACATGTGCCAAATGAGGTGGTTAGAGCTAATCAAGGATTACGATTATGAGATTCTTTATCATCCAGGGAAAGCCAAAATGGTGGCTAATGCCCTTAGTGGAGAAACTCAAGATGTTGTGAATATGTTGTGTACTTGATGATTACCTAAACAAAACATCTAAGTAAATTTTACTTAGTAAAATAATGTAGCACTCGACGGATAAGAATTATAGTCCCGACGGATAACTCGTTTTAGTCCCGAAGGATGAGTAACTTATTATCCATCGAGTGAGTAGCTTATGTAATAATAAGTTTGTAGCACAGTGTTGTATGCACCTTTGTATAGAATCTGTAGTAGTATATAAGTCATGTTGACTTTAACTAGATATGCAGAATAGGTTGATTAACTGTACATAAGCAATATCTTGTAATTCTGTATAAGTGAAATGAAGTCAAGTGCCAAAATAGCTATCAACGGATGCTTAACAAAGCTTCGACGAATGATCAAATGACTTTCAACGGATGTTTAAAATAGCAGTCGACGGATGATCAAGTAAGTCATCGACGGATGATCTGAAAGTCGACAGATGATCATATCAAGATTCAAACATCAGTTGAACAGTGAAAGCTGACACACAGCCGTCGAGTTGGATACAAACACACTGTGGAAGCCCATTAACTGGGTAATAGAGGACGAAAAGCAGCAAAGATCAAGACTGTTAGATTTTATATTTATTCAGTTCTTTTGACTTTGTAATCTTGGTAATATATAAACCAAGAGAGTAGCAAATAGAAAAACAACTAAGAGAGCTAAGAAACAAACACAGAGAAATCTTTGTAAGCACTATCTTTAGCATTTCCTGTGTTCTTAGTAGTTCTATTTTGTATAAGCAGCTGTGAGCATTTCTGCACACAGAGTCCTCTCGATATATTAAATATATCTCTGGTGGAATTGTTTAAATCCACCAGAAAGTTTTTAAAGACTCTTGTTTTTAATTACTCTTGTTTTGATTCATTAAAGTTTATATTCCGCATTGTGCTAATCAAAACAAATATATCTATAATCGAGTTGAACATTTTTATTTCAAGAAAAAGTTCAAGAATTCCATTCAACCCCCCTTCTGTAATTCTTGCTATATTGTTAAGGGACTAACAATTGGTATCAGAGCAGGCTCTTAATCTACAAAGAGTTTAAAGATCAAAACAATACAGCAAGATGAACAAGAAATATGTTGGAGTCAAGATTTCTTTTCTTGATAAAGATAATTACCATCATTGGAAGGTAAAGATGCATCTTCATATGCTTTCTCAAGATGAGGCCTATGTGGACTGCATAGAAAGAGGCCCTCATGTTCCAATGAGAGCTGCAACAGGAAATGAACCATCTGTTCCAAAGCCAAGGCATGAATGGTCTGAACCTGATATTGAAAAAGTCAGGAAAGATAAAAAGGCCATGAACATTCTGTTCAATGGTGTTGATGCAGATATGTTTGATAACATCATCAACTGCAAGACTGGCAAGGAAGTTTGGGACACAATACAGATAATCTGTGATGGTACTGAGCAAGTAAGAGAAAATAAAATGCAGCTCCTGATTCAGCAATATGAGCATTTTCACAATGAAGAAAGTGAGTCACTCACTGACATTTTTAGTAGATTCCAAAAGCTACTAAATGCTCTTAAATTGCATGGAAGAGTCTATCAGACTAAAGACTCCAATCTGAAATTTCTCAGATCTCTTCCAAAGGAATGGAAACCAATGACAGTCTCATTGAGAAACTCTCAAGATTATAAGGAGTTTACTTTGGAGAGACTGTATGGCATTCTGAAGACCTATGAGCTTGAAATAGAGCAGGATGAAAGAATGGAGAGAGGAAAGAAGAAAGGAGGATCCATTGCACTAGTGGCTGAACTGGAAAAGGAGAAGGAAGTGAAGATGGAAGCTGTGGAATCAACTTCAAAGGCCTGTGAAAGCAAGGGTAAAGGGCTAGCTGCAGAAAGTGAAGATTCTTTTGAGTCAAGATGACATGGAGGACATTGATGAGCACCTAGTATTCCTTTCAAGAAGATTTGCCAAGCTCAAGTTCAAGAAGAACTTTGGAGCTGCCAAGCCAAATAGAAACATGGTGGATAAGTTAAAATTCAAGTGTTTCAAATGTGGCTTGGTAGGGCATTTTGCAAATGAGTGTAGAAAGTCAGATTCCAGTAAGAAGAGATTTGAGTCTGTGGATTATAAGCAAAAATACTTTGATTTACTCAAACAGAAGGAAAGGGCTTTTATTACACAAGAGAATGACTGGGCAGCTGATGGTTTGGATGAAGATGAGGATGTCAGCTATGTCAACTAGCCCTTATGGCCAAATCTGATGAAACAGAGACAAGTTCCTCAAGCAATCAGGTAATTACTACAAACCTTGCACATTTATCTAAAGCTGACTGTAATGATGCAATAAATGACATGTCTATAGAATTGTATCATTTGCGTGTTACACTTAAGTCCCTCACTAAAGAAAATGCTAAAATCAAAGAAAACAACTTGTTTTTTAGTGAGAGGAATAATGTGCTTGAGTCTCAGTTTGTTGAGTTTGAGAAACTAAAATTTGAGTGTAGAATTACTAAGGAGGAATTAACTGAGTCCTTGAAAAAGGAAGAAATTTTAAAGAAGCAGCTTGATCGTGAACAGGAGGTGATTAAAGCATGGAAAACATCCAGAGATGTTCATGCTCAAATCACCAAGGTTTAAGGAATTGAGTCCTTTTGTGATGAAGCCTGGAAAAAGAATAAGGAGAAACTAGAACCTATTTTGGTAGATGGATTGCTGACAGATGTCTCGACGGATGATGAGGACTATCCGTCGGATAACAAAATGTGTTATCCGTCGAATGATAAAAATCCTAATCCGTCGACTGTGAGCAAACCCATTAGCAAAGCCAAATTAACCAAGCTAAATGAAAAGTATGGGTCTGTTTCCAAGAACTGTTTCATGGGAGTCAAGTCAAGCCAAGAAAGGGAAGAAGGCTAATGTTGGTCACATGACTGTCAAATAGTTGAGTGACAGACTTGAGAAGATAGAGGTAAAAATAGAGACTAAAAGGAAAAACAATAGGAATGGTAAAGTAGGGATTAACAAACATAATAACTACATACCTGACAAATATGCTCCTAGAAAAATCTGTGTCAAATGTGGTAGTGTAAATCATTTGTCTGATAATTGCAAATCTGCCATGCCTACTCCCATGTCTGTTCAGCCTCAATTCTCTAACATGAATGCCATGCCTCCTATGCCTGTTAATGCTATGCCTACACAGAACATGAATGCACAGTTTGCTAACATGCCATTTACACCTAATCCATATTATGCTGCATACAATATGCCTCAAATGCCATTTAGCATGCCTTACTGGAATAACATGTTTGCACCAAGCATGCCATTTCCTGTTAGCCATAACATGCATAATAATTCTGTTGCATCTAGTGGTTTC
Organism: Apium graveolens; assembly: GCF_009905375.1. Taxonomy (NCBI): domain Eukaryota; kingdom Viridiplantae; phylum Streptophyta; class Magnoliopsida; order Apiales; family Apiaceae; genus Apium; species Apium graveolens. Next base: position 159,114,469 of record NC_133650.1, read on the forward strand.
AAAGGCCCAACCCAAATGACTAAGGAAGAATCTGAAATTCCTAAGTCAAATGAGTTAAGACCTAAGAAACAGAAGAAGAAAGCTAACAAGGCAGGACCCAAGGAAACTTGGGTACCAAAATCAACTTGATTTAATTTTGATGTGTGCAGGGAAACAGAAGGAATCTTTGGTACTTGGATAGTGGTTGTTCAAGACACATGAATGGTGATTCTACCCTGCTCACAGAGTTTGAAGAGAGAGCTGGCCCAAGTATCACTTTTGGAGATGACAGGAAAGGTTATACTGTGGGATATGGCTTGATTTCAAAGGACAATGTCATCATTGAAGAGGTTGCCTTAGTGGATGGTTTCAAAAACACAATCTGTTGAGTATCAGCCAGCTTTGTGATAAAGGCAACCCAGTAACCTTCAACAAAGAAACCTGTGTTGTGATTAATAATCAAAACAACAAAATGGTTCTCACTGGTGTGAGAAGAGGAAATGTGTATCTAGCTGACTTCAACTCAACTAAAGCAGAATCTGTAACTTGTCTTCTCAGTAAAGCAAGTCAAGATGAAATTTGGCTATGGCACAAGAAGCTATCCCATTTGAACTTCAAGACCATGAATGAGCTGGTAAAGAAAGAGCTGGTTAGAGGCATTCCTCTGGTGGAGTTTACAAAGGATGGACTGTATGATGCCTGCCAAAAAGGGAAGCAAATTAAAGCATCTTTCAGGAAGAAACTTGATTCAGCAATTGAAGAACCTCTGCAACTGCTTCACATGGATTTGTTTGGACCAGTCAATGTATTGTCAATCTCAAAGAAAAGATTTTGCCTAGTAATTGTAGATGATTTCTCAAAGTTCTCTTGGACCTATTTCCTAAAGTCAAAAGATGAAGCTAGTGAAATCATCATCAATCACATAAGGCAAGTTAACAATCATCCTGATTTCAAAGTTAGAAGAATCAGGAGTGACAATGGAACTGAGTTCAAGAACTATGTCATGAGAGCATTCTGTGAGGAAAATGGGATCTTGCATGAGTTTTCAGCAGCAAGGACTCCACAACAGAATGGAGTAGTGGAAAGAAAGAATAGATCTCTTATTGAAGCTGCAAGGACAATGCTTGAAGAATCAAAATTACCAACATATTTCTGGGCTGAAGCTGTCAACACTGCATGCTACACTCAGAACATCTCTCTGATTAATCAAGCAAAATGCAAGACACCTTATCAATTGTTCAAAAACAAGAAGCCAACTCTGAACTTTCTTCATGTCTTTGGCTGTAAATGCTATATTCTGAGAAATCAAACTGATCAAAATGGGAAGTTTGATGCTAAAGCAGATGAAGGAATTTTTGTTGGATATGCTGTTGGTAAAGCATATAGAGTCTACAATCTAAGAACCAACATTGTTGTTGAATCTATACATGTTGTGTTTGATGATAAAAAGATTGAAGGACTAAAAGATGGAGATTACCATGAGAGCCTCAAATTCGACAATGTTGAGATGCTCAGTGATGAAAGTTAAGAAAAAGTGTCTAAGGATAATGCAGACAAATCTACTACAAATGAAGCACAAAACTCAACATCCGTCGACTTACATAATGCTTCATCCGTCGGAAGGCAATCTGTATTTTCCGTCGGAAGACAACCTTCCTCATCCGTCGATACTCAAAATTCACCATCCGTCGGGTTATCAAAAGGAGCAGGAAGTCAAGGCAGATCACCCATAGAAAGCACCCCAATCTCAAATCAAAGATCCACAAACTTAGAGGGAGTTTCTAGCAATCAAAACTCAATCACACATCAAGACAACATTGAGGTCTCTTCATCTAGGGCTAATCTACCTCAACCAAGAAAATGGACAAAAGATCACCCCTTTGAACTGATTATTGGTGATGTTTCTTCCAGAGTTCAAACCAGGAGAGCAACTCAAGAAGAATGTCTATACAGCAGCTTCCTGTCTAAGGAAGAACCAAAGAAGGTAGAAGAAGCCTTATTAGATCCTGATTGGATTTTAGCTATGCAAGAGGAGCTAAACCAATTTGAAAGGAATAAAGTATGGAAGCTGGTACCCAAGCCTAAAGGAAAGAATCCAATAGACACCAAATGGGTATTCAGAAACAAGATGGATGAAAATGGCATAGTAGTAAGGAACAAAGCAAGATTGGTTGCTAAAGGCTATTGTCAGCAAGAAGGGATAGATTTTGATGAAACATTTGCTCCTGTTGCAAGACTTGAAGCCATCATAATCTTCTTAGCCTATGCAGCCCATGCCAATTTCAAAGTCTATCAAATGGATGTCAAAAGTGCCTTTCTGAATGGAGATTTGGAGGAAGAAGTGTATGTAAGTCAACCTCCTGGCTTTGAAGATCCAAATTTCCTAGAGTATGTCTATTATCTACTGAAAGCACTTTATGGACTGAAGCAAGCACCTAGAGCCTGGTATGACACTTTATCAAAGTTCCTTTTGGAAAGTCACTTCACAAGAGGTACTGTAGATAAAACTTTATTTTTCAGAAATGTGAATGGCTCTAACATACTTGTTCAAATTTATGTAGATGATATTATTTTTGGCTCTACAGATGAGAAACTTTGTAAAAAGTTTGCCAAACTGATGCAAAGCAAGTATGAAATGAGTATGATGGGAGAACTAACTTACTTTCTTGGTTTACAAGTTAAGCAAGTTAGTGATGGAATATTCATTAGTCAATCTAAATATATTTTTGATCTTTTAAAGAAGTTTGATCTAATGGATTGCACATCTGCAAAAACTCTCATGGCCACTGCAACTAAGCTTGAACTAAACACTACTGAAAAGTCTGTGGACATTTCAAGTTATAGAGGCATGGTTGGCTCACTTCTGTACTTAACAGCCAGTAGGCCAGATATAATGTTTGCTACATGTTTGTGTGCTAGATTTCAGGCTGATCCTAGAGAGTCTCATTTGATAGCTATTAAAAGAATTTTCAGATATCTCAAAGGAACACCAAACCTTGGCATTTGGTATCCTAGAGATTCTGGTTTTGATCTAACTGGTTATTCAGATGCAGATTATGCAGGTTGCAGAATTGATAGAAAAAGCACAACAGGAACCTGTCAATTTTTAGGAGACAAGCTTGTGTCCTGGTTCAGTAAAAAGCAAAATTCAGTTTCTACTTCCACAGCTGAAGCTGAATATATTGCTGCTGGCAGTTGCTGTGCACAGATTTTATGGATGAAAAATCAATTGCTAGACTATGGTTTGCAAGTTGAAAGGATTCCTATTTTCTGTGACAACACAAGTGCAATTGCCATCACTGAAAATCCAGTGCAACATTCAAGGACAAAGCATATAGACATCAAGTACCATTTCATAAGGGAACATGTAATGAATGGTACTGTAGAGTTACATTTTGTTCCAAGTGAGAAGCAACTTGCAGATATTTTTACCAAGCCACTGGATGAATCCACCTTTTCTAGGTTGGTAAGTGAGTTAGGTATGCTTAATTACTCTTGAATTTATCTGTATTATTCTTGCAATTTGAAAAGAAGCCAGAAATTTAGTTGATTTTTAGTCTTGGATAAAATTTTGGCTAAGTCAAAATTTGTATCTCGACGGATGACCATTATCCATCGGGTTGAGTCATCCGTCGATATACAAATTGTAAATAAAAATCAATTACTTTTCTGGAATATTTTAAAGCTCGACGGATAACATTTTATCCTCATCCGTCGAAGTATCTAAATCTGAACCGTTAATTCCCTGAACATTATCCATCGAGTATACTTACAGTTTATAAGCATTACACGACGGATAATGGGTGGAATTTTTAAAAGCTTATTTTAAAATGGTCGTTTTAGGCAATTTCTATTGGGTAATTTACTTCTCTTTATTATTTTCATCCGTTGAGTCTGAGCAAAGTATAAAAGCCTATTTCATTCTAATCATTTTCTTTTATCATTCTCAAATTCAACTGTGTTATTTCATTCTCTCTCAAGCAAAAATCCTCTTTCTCTTCAAGCTTTTCTTCTCTAACAATGGCACCCGTAGTAAAGATCATGTCACAGACTGGGTACATCTATGAGAAGAACAACTTCACTGCCTTGGTCAATAAGGGGATTCAGCAATCTGAAGACTATCATAAGATAATGGACTTCATGAAGAACTGCAAGTTAAGTTTTGCTATGCTGGAATCACCCACAATCTATTGTGAAGTTGTTGAGGAAATGTGGACACCAGCAATCTACAACTCTACTGACAAAACCATCACTCTGACCATCAAAGGTAATGATTTCTGTATCAATAGTGATGTAATAAAAGCATGTTTCAAGATTCCTGATGATAATATAACTGCACCACACACTGACACTGATATTGTCAATATGCTTAATTCCATTCATTATGCACCTCCTACTGCAAAACTAAGTGAAATTAGAAGACTAGGTCTTAGAAAGGAATGGAGTTACTTGTGTGATGTAGTAACTAAAGTCTTTTCTGGAAAAATCAGTAATTTTGATTCTGTGAACATTTCCATGCTTAACATGCTATACATGCTAGTTACAGACAAATATTATAATTTCAGTGACCTTGTTGTGTATGAGTTAGGTTTTAAATTAGGTGACTTAGCCAAAAGAGGAAAGAATATTTACTATGCTAGATTTTTTATGCTTTTGGCTAACCATCTTTGTCAAGAGATTGAACTTGAGAACCCAAACAACAAATTAGCTTGTTGGGTTCAAGAGAGAAGAATCATTGCAGACTTGAACAGAGCCAACCATCACAAGGATATGCCAATGTTCTATTTTCCTGTAATGCTAACACCTCAGGTAAGTAAGGTAAGTTTATCCATACCCTCAACTATTCCAATCTCTTCTATTTCTTTGACTTCAGGCATAGCTATGACAACTGTGAAAATGACCAAACAGTTGCCTGCTAAAGCTGCCAAAATAACTGCAATTCCCAAATCCAAATCAAAGAAAACCCCCTCTGGTATCTCTCAAAAGGTACCAGTTGAAAAATCTACCAAAGCTAAAGAGGGGAGTGTGAAGGAGGGTAAGATAGGTGAGGGAAGGGTGAACATCAAAGAAACCCCAAGGATAAGGTTGGAGAGATGAGTGAATCCCAACCTAGCCACACTGCAGTTTCCCAACAAACTGCAGTGCTTAAAAAGGACAAAAGCTCACCTCTAGCTGCATCCTCCCAAAAGGATGTGGCCATTGAACAAAGCTCTCATCCAAGAGCACAGGTCAAGAGGGTTAGGGACACAAGCTCACACCAAACTTACACTAGAAAGAAGAAATCCAAAACAACTGGGGATGCACAGGGCACACAATTAGTGCAAACTGGTGCTAAAGACACAGTCCCTGCACCTTCTCAAATTCAGATTGATGTGGCTCCAATAAATGTGGAGTCACAGCCAAAATCTCTCATTATAGAAGCCACTGAAACACAATACTCACCAACCAACTCACTGGAAGTGGACATGATAAACACTTCAATTCCTGATTCCCCTTCTTTAACTCTGTCGGGGAAGCCAAAATCCAGTGCAAGTGAGCATCATCTTTTAGATGATTTGTTGGCTCACTTGCCAATTCTTTCTGATTCTATTGTGACATCTGTGCCTCAAATAACTTCAATCAACACAGAGTCAAAAATAGTTTCTCTTCCCACCTCATTCATTTCCACTCTCTCGATGGATATTGCTCATCCGTCGAGTAGTGATTGTATCCCGACGGATAAGCTTAACAGCAGTTATCCGTCGGATAGCTTTACCACTCACCCGACGGATATCACTTATCCGTCGAGTGTCTCTGCACAACTTCAAACTTCAATAATTTCAAGTGCAGAAGATTTGGTGGTAATACAATCACTCTTAGGACTGAGAGAGGAGAGTGCATTGAGTGAGAGGCTGGGTTGCTCCCAGGCAAAAGGAGAGGAAAAGAGTGAATCTCAGCAATCCATTCATTCAGGATTGGCAAAAGTGAGTGAGAGGAGTCCCACCTTAGTAAGTGAAGGTGAGGGTGTGAGGGTGGGGAGCCAGGGTGAGACCCTGATGCAACAAAAGAGAGAACATGAGAGAAAAGCAGGTACTGGAGAAATAAGGATGGAACCAGCCATTGCTAGTGAGTCAATGATTGTGGATGATGCTGAAAAGGAAAGACAATTTCAGCAACATTACAAAGCTGTAATTGATAACATTTCCTTGGATGCTGACACTTTTACTCACCCTGTTTCAGCCTATCAACTGTTGGCTGCTCAGGGCAATGTGGAGGCAGAGCAGACTTTGCACTTAGTGCACACCACAGAATCTCTTCAAAGAGATAAAGCTGCTGTAAACAGGATGCCTCCTCAAGCTGGAGAGCCATCTGAAGAATTTGGAGTAAATTCTGATGATGATGACTCTAGTTCTTTGAATGGTAGCATGAACTTAGGGGGAGCTGAAGGCCCAAGTTCTGCTTTAAGTTTACCTGAATGGGTATGGGCAAAGGAATTTACACCAGGACAATTTGAGATGTCTTTGGTAAAATAAGTAATAGCTATTCAGCAAGCCCTTCAGGAAGCTTCAGATGCTGGCACCAAGGCTGTTCTTAAAGCTCATCTAGACTCTTTGCACTTAATGAAGATCCAACACTCAAGACAGAATATCAGTGTGGATGAATTGAAAAAGGAGATAGCTGACTTAAAGACATACAACTCTGAGAAGCTGGATTCAATAATGCCATATGGTACCATGCATGATCTATTACTAAGGTTGAGAAGAGAATCAGATTCTGACAAGTAAGGGGGAGAAAGGACCAACTGAGGGGGAGAACATTTTAGTTCAAATCAGCAAAGTAATTGTACCTTCAATTACTATCTCCAAGCCACCAGTTGCAGATGGTATAGATCTTATAAATGCAACAGCAGCAAATTTGAAAGATGCTGATAAAGAAGAGTTGACTCTAATCAACTGGAAAAAGATTGATGAGGAAATACAGAAAAAGTTTCAATTAGTCAAGGAACCAGATCAGTCAGCCATCCATCACTCTTATGTCAAGCCAATCAATGTGAATGAGATGAGCATGAACTATCTGGAGAAAGGACAATCTTCCTGCATCAAGACTAAAAAGGCTGAGATAATTCTTAAACCAAGGGCAAACTATCCAAAGTCATCTTTGAAGAACCCTATGGATACTGTGTATGAGACACCCAAGCCTGATGAAAAGAAGCTTCTGTCAAGATCTATTCTCCTCTATAAAGATCCAGCTGATTCAGCCTCAAGAAAGAGAATTGCAAAGATATTCAGAAATGGGAAGGAAATTTGTGTGGTAGCTGGACATCCACAATTTGCTCATACAAAGGAAGAAGAAAAAGTCAGATTGAAGCAGGAAAAGAGGCAAGTTACTCTAGATGCAAAGAAGTCTAAACAAAAGAAAGAACAGTTTGCTATCTTGACCAAGCTACAGGCTGTGAACTCTTCTCAACAAATTCCCTCTCAACCAACTCAAGCTACTGAATCAAAGAAGAAGATTGAAGAACAGAAGAAATCTCCAAGAAAGAAAGAACTGGCTAAAAGAACAAAAAGAAAGTTGGATATTGTTAACAAGGAATTGGAAGATCAATTTCCAATGGAATCCACTAAAGCTGAAACTCAAGCATCAAAGCCCTCTGTGGTATTTGAAGATATAAGGGTGGTGGACCCCTACAGGAACATACATGGAGAGCCTATTGTGCCAAAGGATGAGCCAATATAGTGGGATAAATTACCAACTCCTGACTTCAACTTGCCAATTCTCACCAAGCCAAAAAGGACAAAATCAAGGGCAGTCAAGAAAGTGAAGCTGTCACCTCTCAAATCCAAGGCAGTAGTCAAAGCTCAACTCAAGATCAACAAGGGAGACTACTTGTACTTGTGTGACATCAAAGAATTCTCAGACCTAAACCTTTATCTGGAGGAGCTGGATGAGGTAAGGGCAATTGATGCATACAGAAACCTACCTGAAAGGTTGGTATTCAAGTACAAAGGAGGAAGAGAGATTCAGTGGCCTCTTCACAGGATACTTCAAGAAAGCCAAGCTGTGTTGATCAAAGTCTATTCATCCTTCAAGAAAAACTTTGGGTTTAATGTAAGTGCAAGAAGATTAGTATTGAAGAAGATTGAAGAGCTAAGGAGTGTTAGAGCCAAAGATGCACTACCCAAAACTCTTAACATCCCATACACAGGGAGAATAGTGCATCTAAGGCCCTACTGGCTGATGGAATTCATGGATGACAAGGGTGTGAGAAGATTCTTCAGATTAGAAGACCAATTGAGTATCTCTAGCAATGAGACTCTCTTGGAAATGCAAGAAATGTTAGATCTCTCAGAATTTGATGAATTAGAATTCCATAGACAGCTCCAGAATCAAATTGAAGAAAACAACAGAAAGCTTGGAAGAAGATCCAGACCTTTAAGAAACTAGAAAAATCTGCTCAGGCTGGAGGAGCATCTTGAATTGACTGTGAGCCAAACCTTGTATATCCTGTTTAAATTGAAGCACTCTCAGGTTTATCTACTTATCTTTAAAGATATATGTTTAGGATGTTTTGTTATCATCAAGTATCTCTTAATTTATGGCTACAATTCCAGTAGACATAAATTGGGGGAGATTGTTGTGAATATGTTGTGTACTTGATGATTACCTAAACAAAACATCTAAGTAAATTTTACTTAGTGAAATAATGTAGCACTCGACGGATAAGAATTATAGTCCCGGCGGATAACTCGTTTTAGTCCCGACGGATGAGTAACTTATTATCCATCGAGTGAGTAGCTTATGTAATAATAAGTTTGTAGCACAGTGTTGTATGCACCTTTGTATAGAATTTGTAGTAGTATGTAAGTCATGTTGACTTTAACTAGATATGCAGAATAGGTTGATTAACTGTACATAAGCAATATCTTGTAATTCTGTATAAGTGAAATGAAGTCAAGTGCCAAAATAGCTATCAACGGATGCTTAACAAAACTTCGACGGATGATCAAATGACTTTCAACGGATGTTTAAAATAGCAGTCGACGGATGATCAAGTAAGTCATCGACGGATGATCTGAAAGTCGACGGATGATCATATCAAGATTCAAACATCAGTTGAACAGTGAAAGCTGACACACAGCCGTCGAGTTGGATACAAACACACTGTGGAAGCCCATTAACTGGGTAATAGAGGACGAAAAGCAGCAAAGATCAAGACTGTTAGATTTTATATTTATTCAGTTCTTTTGACTTTGTAATCTTGGTAATATATAAACCAAGAGAGTAGCAAATAGAAAAACAACTAAGAGAGCTAAGAAACAAACACAGAGAAATCTTTATAAGCACTATCTTTAGCATTTCCTGTGTTCTTAGTAGTTCTATTTTGTATAAGCAGCTGTGAGCATTTCTGCACACAGAGTCCTCTCGATATATTAAATATATCTCTGGTGGAATTGTTTAAATCCACCAGAAAGTTTTTAAAAACTCTTGTTTTTAATTACTCTTGTTTTGATTCATTAAAGTTTATATTCCGCATTGTGCTAATCGAAACAAATATATCAATAATCGAGTTGAACATTTTTATTTCAAGAAAAAGTTCAAGAATTCCATTCAACCCCCCTTTTGTAATTCTTGCTATATTGTTAAGGGACTAACACAAGATGATATTGTCTCTAAGAGAGTTGATAAGAGATTTTGAGAAAATAGAAATTGAAGTGAACGCAACTGGAGCCGGTACCGAAAAGCTGTTTGAGATCGCTATACGGTCTGGATTATTGGAAAATATAATATTGTGCCAAGAAAAAGTGATGAATGAAGGAAGAGAGTCAATGACTGGAGAAGAGAACCATACCGAGAAAGATGATAAGAGGATAGTGAGGTGTTCCTACAGAATTTGGGTTCCAAAAGTTCAAGAGCTTAAGGATGAGAACTTAGATGAGAGCCATAGTTTGAGGAATAAGATTTAGGGTAAACCCTGAATATGATAGTCAGGGAGGTTGCCATCAAGAAAAGAAAGAACCCATAACATAATAGAGTGGAAAACAAGGTTTTTAACGTATAAGATAACCCCGATTATGGGAGAAGGTTGAAACGTTTCATACTGAGAAAACAGAAGTCAAACAAGATAGGGAGAACCAGGATGGTACTCCTATTGGGCAATTCATGGACCTGTCTAAGCAGAACTTATACTTTTATTTCCAACCACCACCTTGAGGAAACAATGCGGTGATAAATTCTTTAAGGACCTTTAAGTCGCTAAGCTCTCAGAGTTCCAAGGAACAAGCTGACCTAGCCGAGGCAAGAGCCTGGCTAAAGGAAATAGAGAAATGATTTTATATTCTAAATGATTGATGAAGCGCAAAACACTGTTTTTGTCACTTACCCTCCTAAGAGAGAGGCCACCCGCTGGTGAAAGACCAAGAAAGGCACGGAGCAAGAGGTTATGATAAACTGATTAAAGTTCAGTCAAATTTTTTTTTCGAGAAAGTAAATTCCAAGGTTATGGAGATAGTGTAAAAGCTTTAAGAGCCAGAATAAAGGCGGACAAATATGATGAATTATGAATCTAAGATTGTAAAAGTTGTCAAGATTCGTCTGGAGGATAAGAATCCTAGAACGACGTGATGTTTGAAGTCAATAATTAGCGGGTACGTAAAATGATTGTAAGAGAAAGGAAAATAAAAAGAAACTGAAGTGAAAAGGAGCATAAAGGCAATAGAGTTTGAGGAATGATAAGGGAGTCGGGTATGAGGAATCCCTAAAGACTCGTAGTAATAGAAATAGAAAAGTATATGATCGTCAGGATGAGGATGATTCACCATGAGTTAAAGTTGATGGTTGAAGGCATAAGAGATATATATGTTGTACCCCCTTCAAGTTAGAAGGATTCGGGGAAACCTTAGGATAGTTCGAAGGATAAATAATGAGACGCGGATAGACTGAAAAGACAAGAAAGTAAGAAATTAGGAAAATTGGATGAAGGAAGTGACCTTCAAGAATGTGAAGTGTAAGACCGGTGACATGATACCCAGAAAGGGAGACACCAGGTATGAGAGATATCCCAACATTGAGATGACTGTTGAGATAAACAACAAGAGTAAATAAGGAATTATTAAGAAGAAGTTCACGTTGAACACGACCAATATCTTCCAGGACATCCCTGTTGTCATTACCAAATTAGGAAAGAAAAGTGGATAACCGTTGTTATCTTTTGGAGGCCATATTGATTGACCTCATTTTGAATACAGATGTTATTGTAAAATTAGGCATATACTATCGAGGTGGGAATGATTGAATAAGACACCCTCATCAGGGATATATGACTTGATTTATCCATGGAAGGATGCATGTACTTTTTCTAAAGGTGGAATTAAGGATAGAACATCGGTAACTTAAAATGAATCCTAGGGGAATGCATAAAGGTTGGCATTTCACCCTTAATAGGGATAGTATGAGTTTGACAGTATGAATTGGAAAGGATTAAGGTAACAACAACCTTTAAGGATCAGTGGAGAAATTTTTCAGAAGTATATAGACAATGATTCTGGCATTAGTAAATGGTATTTTCATATGCCCTGTATCTAGGGAATACAGGAGGAACGATTCAAGAATAACCTAAGAGGTTTTACAAGGAAAAAAAGTAATATTCAAAGTTCTCAAGAATAGAAATTTTGATAAAGGAAATATGACATAATTATAATGATGCCAGGTGGGCACGTGTGGAACCATAAGAAAGTATAGATCGACCCAATGAAGGTCGAGATTGGTGAAAACATGTAGGGCCCAAGATAAGAGACGTCCTAAGTATGATCGAGAGTCAGTTGTGACAATGTTTACCTCTAAAAGACCGAGGCAATAACTTATGGAAAAATGGTGATATATTTTTTCACCAAAGCGTAAGGAAGAGCATTTTCACGCAAGCAGTGATTGGAAATGAGGTAGAAAATTTAGTTGAAGATCGTTTAAAAGACATTGATTGTAAGGAAATTTTACTATCAGGAAAGGCCAAAGAGGTGGCTGATACTTTAAGTGTAAAAGGACAATCATAGGCGCTCATGCCAGAGGAATATAGTGATAATGGTTGAAGCCGTGAAGGTTGTATTATGGTTTGGAAGATTGACGTTCCTTCTGATGAAATACTGTGCAATACCCAACCGTAATAGTAGTTCGGTAAAGGTTTAATTTGTGTAATCGCCATGAGCGGGGTATCTATCTTAGAAGGTCCTATCTTGAGAATAATCCAGGACCATGTTTCAAAAAGGACTAAACGAACCTTTGAGTTAAGTCTTCTATTGAAGGCATATGATTAGGAATGGTATTAACCTGCTATCGTTGCTTTGATTGAAACTCTTCTGCAATTTTATCTGCTTCATGTCATGAAAGTATGTCAGGATTTGGAGTGTTCTTCATGAATTATGACTGGTGATTATGTTAACTCCTTAGAAGAATTTGATACGACAGGTATGGACTTCGTATGGTTAACTATTAAGATCCAAGGAAAACGAATGACTACAGTGGGTCAACGATGGACCATAGTAATGCAGCAATGATTCTGCGAGTAATGAGTCGATTACAACCGTAAGAGTTGTATTAGAATAGATGTTGAGATTGAGTACCACTAATCGGGTCGTGGTGATGTATAAGTTATCATTGATAGACTAATTAAGTCGATTATCTACCTATTGAATATTTATTCCTTCTTAGGAATAGAGAGTCGTATTACTATACGAAGAAGGTTGTGGTGCAAGCATAGAATTCTAGTAACGATGATGTTTAGAATGAAATCCCAGATTCAATTTTCGATGTCAAGGGAGTTTCAAAGGTGATTGTGTATAAGCTCGAGGAAGAGCATGGGTCCATAGAATGATGGACGGAATATCAAAAATAATTAGGCATGTGAAATACGATGCTATAATGCTTAATGTTGATTTATATACATATATGTTTTGTTCTCCTATGATAAACCTCTATAGTTCAGAGGTAGATTTCAAGCCAGATATTTTGTGGCGGTATATATTTTAATATATATACAATTCTCTTCAATTCGTTCTTTTCTCTGCTTTTCATTTCATGTAAGCTGAGAAGAACAACCCTTCTAGAAGGGGAGATATTGTCGAATAACTATCTATCTGTGTGATAGAAGCCCAGTAGGATACCATCTATTGTTTAATTGCTTGTCAAGTACTAAAGGCTGGCCACCTTCTGTACTAACTATGCGATATAACAAGTGTACATGATCATAGTGATCTCTCAACAAATTCCTTTACTTCTATATGATGGATCAAGCTTTCGAAGATAGAAGCAGCTAGAAAGGAAGTAGTATCAGCACGGTGGTATTCTGATTCTAACACATTCGTGATACTAAGGTTGACGCGTGTAGTAAAAGGTTATAGAATGCTAACGAGCAAAGGTGTAACTAGTATAATATTAGGAACGGAAGATAGTAGCGATTACGAACTGGAAAAGAGTGGGTATTGAGAAGCAAAAGCTATAATTCTAGAAGCTATGATGAGGGTATGTGCAATAGACTTGAAAGAAATTGGAATGATCACTTAACACAGATTGAGTTTTCTTACGACAATAGATCATATGTCATTATCGAGATTTCGCCTTATGAGATCCTTGAGGGAAGACAATGTTGATCTCCTTTATGATATGATGATGTTGCAGAGCGCAAGATGCTTAGACCAGCAGTGGTCCAAAGGACCAAGGATATAATAGATTTAATCAGAGGACGGCTGGTAGTAGCCCAAGATGGGAACACGAAGTATGTTGATTTGACACAAAAGGACAATGAATAGGAAGTAGGGGACCTAGTTCTGTTATAGGTATTCCCTTGGAAAGGATGGATGAGGTTCGGAAAGAAAGGAAAGCTAAGCCCATGAATTGTTGGACCCTTTGAGGTATTAAGACGTATTGGGAAGTTAGCATATGAGCTAACCCTACCCCCGAACATGTAGCAAGTTCATAACGTGTTCCACGTATCAATGTTAAGAAAGTGTAATTCGGATGCCAGACAAATAAGGGCATATGAGCGCATAGGCATGCAACCAGACATAACCTATATGGAGCAACCAGGAAGGGTTATAGATTGAAAAGGAACAAGTGCTTAGGAGAAGGGCTATCAAACTAGTCAGATTTTAATGGTAGAACCACAATGTGGGAAAATTTACTTGAGAGTTAGAAAGTGCAATGCTAAGAGAGCATCCCTATTCATTTTCTATCCGATTCCGGGATGGAATCCTTTTAAGGAGGGGAGACTGTAATAACCCCAATTTTTGGAATTTTTGAAACCCTTATGACTGGTGATTTTGCCGATTATGCTGAATAAGAAAACTTTTCATACCACACTATGTAGGGGTTCTTTTATTAATCTTCTGAGATATTATTAGTACTCTATGTGGTATATAAGTGTATGTAAAGATCGTCAGAATCCAAATCCGAACACTTTGATTTTTCCCAAAAATCCACCAGATACCGAAAGAATTGAGTATAAGGTAACATGGTTAAAGGGATTTAAATTCAAGGATTATAAGAGAGGATCATTTAAGGATTATAAGATATTGAGAAAGATTTAGGGGAACCCAAGTAATAAGATCCCGGATGTGATCCCTCAAACAACGAAAGAGAACAGAGTTAAGCGAACCGTAAAACAAATAAACGACCAAGGGATAAGCACATACAAGTAGAATGGGAAGGAAGCTTCCAAGAAAAGCTAAAACAAGTGGTTAAAAGAGAAGGTGACATCATCAAACCTTAAGGGAAAGACATGTGGCTTGGAGGTGAGGTCATCCAAGTGATGTCATCACTTTATCAAAGCAATCTCCACCAAGTATTCATTTCACAAACACCAAAATCAAAAGCAACCAAAACAAACTCATTTCTCTTTTTCCCCCGTCTATTGCTCTCGGCTTTTTCATGAAAAGCAAAGGAAAAATTTCAAAAATCAAGCTACACACCTTCATAATTCAAGAGGTTTGTTTCTTTAGCTTCCATAATTCATAACTTAGATGAGCCACAAGTTTAAGTCCAAGATTCCATGTTTACCATAGCTAATCAATTCATCAAAGTTCTTGGTGAATAGTGTTTTTCAAGAACTTGAAATTTTGTTCTTGAGTTTTTGTTTAGATTAAGCTTTGGTAAGGACTTTCAAGGGTGATTCCAAGCTCCTTAGTTACTTTTACTCACCAAGGAAGGTATAATCTCATACCCCAACCCTACTTTTGTATATTTAGAGTTTTTGTGTTTGGAATGGTTCATGAGAAGCTTGATTATTGTGTATTTAGAGATGTGTTGGTTTTGTGATGTGTTTGGAGTTATAAATCTTGTTGATTAGTTAAAGAACTTATGTAAGCCTTTAGTTCATGATTGGGAAGTAGTGTAAATTGGAAATATTGAGTTGTTGGGGCTGTTGTAGCATTGTATGTATGGAGTTTGGTTGTATGGTTGAATTGTGGTTGATTGGTGATTTATTTGGAGTAGGATAAAAATTGGTAATCGCGTAAACATAGTCGTTGTAACGACCGAGGGATTACGCTTGTATTATATTATAATAATGATAAATTATATGTATTATTATGTGATTAAATGTGTTAAGTCGTTAAACCATAACTGCTAGGTGTTATGTGTTGGCTGTTTTGATCCAAACGTGTTTTGGATATTTATTGAGCGTTTTATCGTCAGTTATATATATTATATTAAAACCTGTACAGCTCAAAATTATGTTTTAAAAGCCCGTATTTTAAACAAAATCATTGGCTCTATTTTATTAAAAATTCCCTATACCATATCGCTATTCTGAACCCCTAGACGTTTTACAAATTGACCTTTTTCGCGAAAAATGACTTTTCCGGACCCCTTCGGGTATCAAAAACCCCACAAAAATTACATTTTTATTTTTATATGATCATGAAATTATCATATATTATTTTCTTTGTATTTTTGTAATTTTCAAAATTTTTGGGAATTTTTAGTATTTATTTTGTATTTATTGGATATTTAAAAATTCAATATTAATACCCAAAAATTATAAAAATTGGGGCCAAATATTTTTATTAGGAGTGTAATTAGACCCTTAATTTTACTTAGGGGTATTATTTTTATAAATATAAATACCTGATTTATTAGTAATTAAATCAGTTAATTATACTTAAAAATCAGAAAATAAAAAGAAAATCAGAAAAGGAATTAGGGTTAGGGTTTCTATGAAGAACAGGGCAGCAGAATCAATCGTGAATTTGAAGGTGATTCCAGAGTCCAAATCGTTCATGTAAGTAGTCAAATTGAAGCCGGTGATTCGTAGTTTATGATTATGTCAACGTTTTTGTTGATTGATTTCTTGATTTTTGATTTGTTATTTCGGGTTTAATCTTTGAATTCGGGTTTTGATTTCTGTTGATTGTTTGATGATTCTGTTAGCATAGTCGTGTAGATCGTCGTTTTTCCTGTCGTTTGGTACCGGGTTTGTGATTGTTGGAGTCCGTCTCGAGCTCGCCGGAGTTTAGCCGCCGCCGCCGTGTTCATCGCGTTTCCGGCCGTTGTGGTCGACGAAAACGAAGGAGAAAGGCTGGGGGGACGTCGTAGTATTGCTGTGCTTCGAAACCACAGAAGAATCGAGCTTGGAATCAACGTTTCGTGCTCACCGGAATCAAACGTCGGCGTCGGGTTCTGGTTTTTGGCCGGTGTTCTTCCCGACCCGTTTGGGTTGGGGACGACCCGGTTGCAACCCGGTATCGACCCGGGTTTGATCCTTGCAACCCAAAACCTGTTCCTGATTTTGTGTTTCTGATTAAATTAATGATTTATTTATATTTTAGTAATTAAAAATCAGTTTTAATAATTCTAATAATTAATTAAAAATTAGTTTTATATTCTGAAAAATAGTATTTATAATTTCTGAATTATTTTATTAAATTATAAATTCGAATTTGTTTATTTAATTAATTATTTAACTATTTATCTAATTATTTATTAATTATCTAATTAATTAATAATTGGGTAATTAATTAATGATTAGGTAATTAATTAGTAAATAAGGATTAGAAATAATTAAGTGAGGTAATTAATAATCTAATAATTAGTTAATAGTGCGAATAATGATTCGATAATTAGAATTATTATTCGAGTGTTAGTTATTCGAATAATATTGTGATAATTATTCGAATCGTATAGTAGTTATCGGTAATTATCTGTTTAGCGAATCGTATGAGTTTCAATAATAATAGAATAATTCGAGTAATTCGTAGTTATTTGATAAATAGCGTATCGGTTAATTAAATCGATTGATTATTTGTAAATAATTGATCTGATCGAATAAGTAATAATAATTTGTAATAAATAAAAATAATTCCTAATAATTAGGGATTAATTATTTTAAAATACAATAATTATTAATTAATTATTTAAAATTATAATTAAGGATTGTTTAATTATAATTAATTATTTATAATTAATTATTAATTAATTAAATCTTGTTTAATTCATAATAATTCAACCGTTAGTCCGATTTGAGCGAAACGAAGACCCTTAGATTCAGAAAAATGAGATGAATCCAATAAAAATAGTTGTAAGTTATAATTTCTTCCGAAAGAGAGTGGTTTGGTGATAATTGATAGTTCGTAGGTCCTAGTAGGGGTATAATTGAGCCGAATAAATCCCGAAAAATTATAATAAAATCAGATAAGAC
Organism: Apium graveolens; assembly: GCF_009905375.1. Lineage (NCBI taxonomy): Eukaryota > Viridiplantae > Streptophyta > Magnoliopsida > Apiales > Apiaceae > Apium > Apium graveolens. The sequence continues at coordinate 159,132,110 of NC_133650.1, forward strand.
TAGTAATGCAGGTATAAGTCTAGAATTGATTCTGAAAATAATTATAAATCTAGAAATTGATTATATGCTTTATGTGCTACGTGCTTTACGTGATTATGTGAATAGATGTGTTGTATAAATGTATGTGTATATATGCGAGTCAGATAGAAACGCATGGTAGACTGATAAGGTTGCGTGTTATCAATTCAAGATACACGTATATAGTAAGTTATCTAAACGCCTATCTTTCCATGATTTGTTCAGTATTAGCAAGGCAGAGCAAGCTAGGGTCAGAAGGCAGTGAGTCAGGTTAAGTACGAGTAAGGCAAGTTTTTCCCCTATTCTAAATTCAGAATAGTGATTTATATTTCTTTTATATCGTATCAGTTCTCTTTGATAATCATTGTTCATATACACTGTTATCCAATTATTATTGCTTGTTTCCAATTTCATTTCAATTCTTGAATTACCCAATTTAGTGAATTCCCTGTTCATATTTCAATTCCTTTACCCTTGTTACATATACTCTGGTATATCCTGGTGTTGGGATATATCAATAGCATTCCGATTGTTCCGGATGCTAAGCCTTGGACTGGATGGTTACTATACGGGCTGGGTTTTACCCAGACCATTATTTAATAGGCCATAGTTGCCTGAGTACTCCTTATGTTGGTTGGGTCTATGCAGTTGGGTATAGATCCGCATTATATTCTGACTGATCAGCAGGTTATAGTGCATATGTTGGTTCTTGTTTCCAGTCTTATTCATTTGGTACTCGCCAGCATTGGCAAATTACTATTCTACACAGATTCAGATGGTTGTTCCAACCAACAGCTTATTGTTTCACTCATTTCTCTTTCTTTATACTATATATTTTGTTGCAGGCTTGTTGAGCAATTTTGGCTCATCCCTTTTTATTGTTACTCCTATTGTTTTACAGTTAAGGTAGAGAATGAAACCCATCAGGACCCGCATAGTCAAGAAGCGAGTCAAGCAGCGGGACCCTCTTATACCAAGAGTGTTCCTTTCTATTCCCGAAGAGAGCTTTGAATTGCCAGATCAGGTGTAACAGGATAAGTAGTAATGTTGGGTTGAATAAAAGTCTTGTGTAGTTTGAATAAAAGTTGTGTAGTGAGATTGTAGATAGAATAAAGTTTTGTAACAAAGAGAGTTCTTGAGACAGGTTTTATTTAGTTGGGTTTGTAACAAAATGTAGTATGTGGTTCTTGTTTTCAAACTCAGACCTTAAAAGATCCTGAGTAGTGATAGTTCGGGGTAATTATTATATTTATATTCCGCTTGTGCAGGATTAGTTGGTAATTGTTGTTAATAATGCCCCAAATCCATACCCCGGATTTGGAGGGTGTTATAGTTGGCATCAGAGCTTAGGTTTGACCTTTGAAAACAAGAACGTTAGGGCTAAGATAAGATAGGAAAATGAGATAGGATGAGAGTAAGAGTGTTAGGATTGTTTGTTTATGTGATTAGAAGTTATGAGTTTTAGGAATTGTGATTTGATTGTTTTTGTGTTATTATTTTTATGTATATTAAATGGCTTCTTTATCATCATCTACGGAGAGGACCGAGATAGATCCAGTGGTTGCACCGGTATTAGCCCCAGTGTCAGAGCAGATCTTACCTCCATTGCCACCACCTCCACCATTGCTACCTGGACCACCACCAGAGATACCACTTCCCCCAGAGGTACCAGGTTTTGCAGATTATTTTCCATACTTTGAGCCAGAGATACCAGATTTTCCATCATTAGAGTTTCTGATGTTCGATATTCCTGACATGGTTGATCTTCCGCAGTGGGAGGATTTAGAGCCTCAGATTCCTATGCCACCAGTCGAGATTCCAGAGATGCCACAGATGGAGCCAGAGGCAGAGCCACCAGTGTATGCACCTATGGAGCAGCCTATCTTATTCCCTGCCCCATTAGCCATTTATGCACCTGTTTCTGGAGTTTATCAGTTTCCTCAGCCAGAGTTTATGGATGAGGTCGTGGTAGATGGACCATTACCTTCTCGAGGTTCCAGCACTGATCTTTTCTTGGAGAAATATTTTCCTCATTTTATGAAGAACCAGATGGAGATCAAATTCCTGGAGCTGAAGCAAGACAACTTATCGGTTGCGGATTATGAGACCAAGTTCACTGAATTGGCAAGGTTTGTTCCAGAGTAAGTGGATACGGACGAGAAGCGGGCCAAGAGATTCCAGCAAGGACTGAAACCATGGATTCCTAGCAGGGTAGCTGTGTTTGAACTGACAACTTATACGGCTGTTGTTCAGAAGGCTATGATTATTGAAGGTGAAAGCGAAGCAGCTCAGAAAGAGAAAGGACCAGGAAATTTTCAGAATCGTTTCAACAAAAGGCCGAGATTTCAAGCTCGAGGAAAAGTAAACTTTAGGAGACCAGAACAAAACAACCAGAGGATGGGTAATCGACTTCCTGCCCCAACTCAGCAAAGGCTTATTCGACCGCCTGTACCTGATTGCAGAACGTGTGGTAGAAAGCATACGGGAATTTGCAACAAGCCAAATGTCACGTGTTTCAAGTGCAAGCAAAGGGGACACTATTCTGGAGAATGTCCGATGGGAAAAGCAGAAGTTACTTGTTTCCAATGTGGGAGAAAAGGACATATCGCCAGAGACTGCAGAGGAATTGCAATGGCCACTAGTATTCCAAGAGTTTTAGCATTACCTCCACCTCCACTACCACAACAAAATCAGCCCAGAGCAAGGACTTTCAATATGTCAATGAAGGAAGCAGTACAGAGTCTGCATGTAGTTGCAAGTACACTCCCTGTAAATTCCGTAAATGCTTTAGTATTGATTGATTCAGGAGCTACTAGATCTTTTATTTCTGAAGATTTTATCTCTAAGATAGATTGTGAGATCCAGTGGTTAGATGAAGTGTTAGTCATAAAATTAGCAAATGATGATCAGGTTGCAATAGATCGAGTATGCCCGAGTTGTGATATTGAGATAGGGAGATGTCATTTTTCAGTTGATTTGATACCTTTTAGGTTAGGGGAGTTTGATTTTATTCTAGGAATGGATTGGCTATCTAGTAATAATGCTCAGATTGACTGTGCGAATAAAAGAGTGAAATTGCAAACTGAAGAAAATGAAACGGTAATATTTAAAGGTGAGAAGCAAAAGCAGAAATTCCTATCAATAATGCAGACGAGAAGATTGCTACGCCAAGGATGTCAAGCTTATTTAGCCTATGTACGGGATGCTGATAAGGGTAATTCGAAGATTGAAGATATTCCTGTAGTTTATGAATTTCTTGATATTTTTCCAGACGAACTACCAGGTTTTCCACCAGATCGAGAAATCGAGTTCACTATTGACTTGACGCTAGGGACTAAACCAATTTCGAAAGCTCCATATCGAATGGCACCTGTTGAAATGAGGGAATTAGCAAAGCAGTTGCAAGAACTTCTCGACAAAGGAATTATAAGGCCAAGTGTATCCCCATGGGGCGCACCAGTATTGTTCGTGAAAAAGAAGGATGGTAGTATGCGACTGTGTATTGATTATCATGAGCTGAACAAGTTAACTATCAAGAATAAATATCCTTTACCTCGCATCGATGATTTATTTGATCAACTAAAAGGAGCAGCATGGTTTTCGAAAATCGACTTACGATCAGGCTATCATCAGTTAAAGATCAAGGCCGAGGATATTCCAAAGACAGCGTTTAGAACGAGGTACGGACACTATGAATTTCTTGTGATGGCTTTTGGATTGACAAATGCACCTGCAGCGTTTATGGATTTGATGAATCGAGTATTCAAGAAGTATTTGGATAAGTTTATCATTGTATTTATTGATGACATCTTGATCTACTCAAAGACGGAAGAAGAACATGCAGCGCAGTTAAGAACGACATTGGAGATATTATGAAAGGAGCAGCTTTATGCAAAATTTTCAAAATGTGAATTTTGGTTGAAAGAAGTGCAGTTTCTAGGGCATATCATCAGTAGAGAAGGCATTTAAGTTGATCCAGCAAAGATTGAAGCTGTGTTGAATTGGGAAAGACCAAAGACGCCGATAGAGGTTCGAAGTTTCTTAGGATTGGCAGGATATTATCGAAGATTTGTCAAAGATTTTGCGAAGATAGCGACACCGTTGACCAAGTTAACTCGACAAAGTGAAAAGTTTGAATGGAATAGTAAGTGTGAAGAAAGTTTTCAAAAGTTGAAGAATCGGTTGGTGACTGCACCAGTATTAGTACTGCCAGACGAGCAAGGAAATTTTGTTATTTACAGTGACGCTTCGTATCGTGGGCTAGGATGTGTGTTGATGCAACATGGTAACGTCATTGCATATACTTCGAGACAACTTAAACCTCATGAGCAGAAATATCCTACGCATGATCTGGAATTGGCAGCAATTGTATTTGTATTGAAGCTTTGGAGACATTATCTGTACGGTGAAAAATGCGAAATCTACACGGATCATAAAAGTTTGAAGTATATTTTCACGCAAAAGGAACTGAACATGCGACAACGTCGATGGCTGGAATTGATTAAAGATTATGATGTTACAATCAGTTATCATCCAGGAAAAGCAAATGTTGTAGTAGATGCGCTGAGCAGAAAAGAAAGGTTGAATCGGTTAACTTCATGTGAAGAATTGGTTAAAGAATTCGAAAAATTGGAAATTGAGATTCATATTCCCCATGAATCTGCAGGAACTATCTACGCTATGACTTTTCAACCAGGGTTTCTAGAAAAGATTCGCCGTTGTCAAGATAAAGTAATGAGTCAAGACGACGACTTAACGGGAGAAGAGATTACAACTTAGAAAGATAATGAAGGAATTTTACGTTTTGCGTCAAGAATCTGGATCCCTAACGTGGCAGAACTAAAAGAAGAAATTATGCGAGATGCGCACAATTCGAAATATTCCATTCATCCAGGAAGCACGAAAATATATCGCGATTTGAAGGAAAACTTTTGGTGGCCGAATATGAAGAAGGAGATAGCAGAATGGGTGAGTAAATGCTACACATGCCAGCGAGTTAAAGCAGAACATCAACGTCCGAGTGGGTTATTGCAACCGTTAGACATTCCAGAATGGAAATGGGAACATCTAGCAATGGATTTCGTAGTGGGACTTCCATGAACGAAAGCAAATCACGATGCAATTTGGGTTATTGTTGATCGATTGACGAAATCAGCACATTTTCTTCCAATTAACGAGAAATTTTCACTGGACAAGCTAGTGCACTTATATCTTAAAGAAATTGTGATGCGTCATGGAGTACCAGTATCGATTGTATCGGATCGAGATCCTCGTTTCAATTCAAGATTTTGGAGACAATTCCAAGAATGTCTAGGAACGAAGTTGAATATAAGTACAGCCTATCATCCGCAAACTGACGGTCAAAGTGAAAGGACAATTCAAACGATTGAAGACATGCTACGAGTTTGTGCGATCGATTTTGAAGGTAGTTGGGATGAACATTTACCCCTAGTGGAATTTTCTTATAATAACAGCTATCACGCTAGTATTGGAATGCCACCGTATGAAGCATTATATGGGAGAAAATGCAGATCACCAATGCATTGGGATGAAGTTGGCGAATGCAAGATTTTGGATCCAGAATTAATTCAGCAGACAAAAGAAAAGATTGAACTTATTCGAAAACGAATCGAGGCAGCGCAAAACAGGCAAAGCAAATATGCAAACCAAGCAAGGAAGGATATGGACTATCAGGAAGGAGAACACGTATTGCTCAAAATATCACCATGGAAAGGATTGACCAGATTTGGCAATAAAGGGAAATTGAAGCCACGATATATTGGACCATTTGAGATTTTGAAGAAAATTAGGAAGGTTGCGTACGAGTTAGCTTTACCACTCCATATGCAGCACATTCACAACGTATTTCATGTATCTATGCTTAAGAAGTACAATCCTGATACAAGGCATGTAATAGAGTATGAACCAGTAGAACTTCAGGCAGATTTGTCGTATATAGAGCAGCCGGTAAGGATTTTAGATCGTCAAGAGAAGGTATTAAGAAATAAGTCTGTGTCATTAGTAAGAGTCTTGTGGAGAAACCCAGTGGTTGAAGAATCAACCTGGGAGCTTGAAAGTGAAATGTTAGCAAAGTATCCTCAATTATTTGCATAGTGTGATTCTGAGGACAGAATCTTATTAAGGGGGGGAGAATGTAACGACCGAGGGATTACGCTTGTATTATATTAAAATAATAATAAATTATGTGTATTATTATGTGATTAAATGTGTTAAATCGTTAAACCATAACTGCTATGTGTTATGTGTTGGCGGTTTTGATCCAAACGTGTTTTGGATATTTATTGAGCGTTTTAGCGTCAGTTATACATATTATATTAAAACCTGTACAGCTCAACATTATGTTTTAAAAGCCCGTATTTCAAACAAAATCATTGGCTCTATTTTATTAAAAATGCCCTATACCATATCGCTATTCTGAACCCCTAGACGTTTTACAAATTGACCTTTTTCGCGAAAAACGACTTTTCCGGACCCCTTCGGGTATCAAAAACCTCACAAAAATTACATTTTTATTTTTATATGATCATGAATTATCATATATCATTTTCTTTGTATTTTTGTAATTTTCACAATTTTTGGGAATTTTTAGTATTTATTTTGTATTTATTGGATATTTAAAAATTCAATATTAATACCCAAAAATTATAAAAATTGGGGCCAAATATTTTTATTAGGAGTGTAATTAGACCCTTAATTTTACTTAGGGGTATTATTTTCATAAATATAAATACCTGATTTATTAGTAATTAAATCAGTTAATTATACTTAAAAATCAGAAAATAAAAAGAAAATTAGAAAAGGAATTAGGGTTAGGGTTTCTGTGAAGAACAGGGCAGCAGAATCAATCGTGAATTTGAAGGTGATTCCGGAGTCCAAATCGTTCATGTAAGTAGTCAAATTGAAGCTGGTGATTCGTAGTTTATGATTATGTCAACGTTTTTGTTGATTGATTTCTTGATTTTTGATTTGTTATTTCGGGTTTAATCTTTGAATTCGGGTTTTGATTTATGTTGATTGTTTGATGATTCTGTTAGCATAGTCATGTAGATCGTCGTTTTTCCTGTCGTTTGGTACCGGGTTTGTGATTGTTGGAGTCCGTCTCGAGCTCGCCGGAGTTTAGCCGCTGCCGCCGTGTTCATCGCGTTTCCGGCCGTTGTGGTCGATGAAAACGAAGGAGAAAGGCTGGGGGGACGTCGTGGTATTGCTGTGCTTCGAAACCACAGAAGAATCGAGCCTGGAATCGAGCGTTTCGTGCTCACCGGAATCAAACGTCGGCGTCGAGTTCTGGGTTTTTGGCCGGTGTTCTTCCCGACCCGTTTGGGTTGGGGACGACCCGGTTGCAACCCGGTTTCGACCCGGGTTTGATCCTTGCAACCCAAAACCTGTTCCTGATTTTATGTTTCTGATTAAATTAATGATTTATTTATATTTTAGTAATTAAAAATCAGTTTTAATAATTCTAATAATTAATTAAAAATTAGTTTTATATTCTGAAAAATAGTATTTATAATTTCTGAATTATTTTATTAAATTATAAATTCGAATTTATTTATTTAATTAATTATTTAACTATTTATCTAATTATTTATTAATTATCTAATTAATTAATAATTGGGTAATTAATTAATAATTAGGTAATTAATTAGTAAATAAGGATTAGAAATATTTAAGTGAGGTAATTAATAATCTAATAATTAGTTAATAGTGCGAATAATGATTCGATAATTAGAATTATTATTCGAGTGTTAGTTATTCGAATAATATTGTGATAATTATTCGTATCGTATAATAGTTATCGGTAATTATCTGTTTAGCGAATCGTATGAGTTTCAATAATAATAGAATAATTCGAGTAATTCGTAGTTATTTGATAAATAGGGTATCGGTTAATTAAATCGATTGATTATTTGTAAATAATCGATCTGATCGAATAAGTAATAATAATTTGTAATAAATAATAATAATTCCTAATAATTAGGGATTAATTATTTTAAAATACAATAATTATTAATTAATTATTTAAAAATATAATTAAGGATTGTTTAATTATAATTAATTATTTATAATTAATTATTAATTAATTAAATCTTGTTTAATTCATAATAATTCAACCGTTAGTCCGATTTGAGCGAAACGAAGACCCCTAGATTCAGAAAAATGAGACGAATCCAATAAAAATAGTTGTAAGTTATAATTTCTTCCAAAAGAGAGTGGTTTGGTGATAATTGATAGTTCGTAGGTCCTTGTAGGGGTATAATTGAGCCGAATAAATCCCGAAAAATTATAATAAAATCAGATAAAACTAGTAATGCAGGTATAAGTCTAGAATTGATTCTAAAAATAATTATAAATCTAGAAATTGATTATGTGCTTTATGTGCTACGTGCTTTACGTGATTATGTGAATAGATGTGCTGTATAAATGTATGTGTATATATGCGAGTCAGATAGAAACGCATGGGTAGACTGATAAGGTTGCGTGTTATCAATTCAAGATACACGTATATAGTAAGTTATCTAAATGCCTATCTTTCCATGATTTGTTCAGTGTTAGCAAGGCAGAGCAAGCTAGGGTCAGAAGGCAGTGAGTTAAACCAGGTTAAGTACGAGCAAGGCAAGTTTTTCCCCTATTCTAAATTCAGAATAGTGATTTATATTTCTTTTCTATCGTATCAGTTCTCTTTGATAATCATTGTTCATATACACTGTTATCCAATTATTATTGCTTGTTTCCAATTTCATTTCAATTCTTGAATTACCCAATTTATTGAATTCCCTATTCATATTTCAATTCCTTTACCCTTGTTACATATACTCTGGTATATCCTGGTGTTGGGATATATCAATAGCATTCCGATTGTTCCGGATGCTAAGCCTTGGACTGGATGGTTACTATACGGGCTGGGTTTTACCTAGACCATTATTTAATAGGCCATAGTTGCCTGAGTACTCCTTATGTTGGTTGGGTCTATGCAGTTGGGTATAGATCCGCACTATATTCTGACTGATCAGCAGGTTATAGTGCATATGCTGGTTCTTGTTTCCAGTCTTGTTTATTTGGTACTCGCCTGCATTGGCAAATTACTATTCTATACAGATTCAGATGGTTGTTCCAACCAGCAGCTTATTGTTTCACTCATTTCTCTTTCTTTATACTATATATTTTATTGCAGGCTTGTTGAGCAATTTTGGCTCATCCCTTTTTATTGTTACTCCTATTGTTTTACAGTTAAGTTAGAGAATGAAACCCATCAGACCCGCATAGTCAAGAAGCGAGTCAAGCAGCGGGACCCTCTTATACCAAGAGTGTTCCTTCCTATTCCCGAAGAGAGCTTTGAATTGCTAGATCAGGTGTAGCATGATAAGTAGTAATGTTGGGTTGAATAAAAGTCTTGTGTAGTTTGAATAAAAGTTGTGTAGTGAGATTGTAGATAGAATAAAGTTTTATAACAAAGAGAGTTCTTGAGACAGGTATTATTTAGTTGGGTTTGTAATAAAATGTATTATGTAGTTCTTGTTTTCAAACTCAGACCTTAAAAGATCCTGAGTAGTGATAGTTCGGGGTAATTATTATATTTATATTTCATTTGTGCAGGTTTAGTTGGTAATTGTTGTTAATAATGCCCCAAATCTATACCCCGGATTTGGAGGGTGTTATAGTCGGCATCAGAGCTTAGTTGGTAATTGTTGTTAATTATTATACATATTATTTCGGTGGGCTTGTTGCTCACCCTTGCTTTCTTCTTTCATCACACAACAACAGATAGACAAGATGAACAGGATCAAGTTCCCAATTCGTGAGCGGATAGGAAATGTTCCGCAGTTTCCTGTAGGCGTTGATGTCGTCGTAGCTAAGGTAGGAACTACCAATAGGCTAGGTTTTCAACTATTGATGTACCAGACTTTTGTATATTATGAATTGTAATAATGGTAAAGAATATGTAAATTTATTCAGAAACCCTTTTGAGGTGTAATGACTTATAATTGTGGAATAAAATGACTTGTGTTATTTTTGGTATTCATCTCTGAGACTATAACTTGTGGTGTGTGTGTATATTGTGGGGTCACAGTACGCAGTAGTTGGTTGACTGTTAAGATTAAGTATTGATAAGGGAAATGGAACTCGTGACAACCCGAATCCCCGACCCCAGATTTGGGGGTGTTACACACGAAGAATGTATGAAAGGACAAACAGAAGACGTAGGAGGGCAACTACTGCTCACAGAAAAAGAGTGGTCCAAACGAGAAAGTGTTGAAGGAAAATTACTATTAACAAGAGACGAGTGGATCAAACGGAACAACAAAGGCGGCACCGATGGTTCTTCCAGCCAGAGATTTCGAGGAAAGGACAATAATCATGGGGGACGTGATAAAAGCAGAGTGAGATGCTATAATTGCAGTATTTATGGTCACTATGCCGCTGAATGTAGAAAACCATGAAGGGAGCGAGATCAAAAACAAGAAGTAAACATGAATCAGGTTGAAGGTGATGAACCTGCTCTATTACTGACAGAGCACGGTGAAATAGAAAATGATTTGATGTTGATAAATGAAAAAGGGGTGGTGCCAAAACTAAAACACAGTAATGAACGAGTAGAGTCCAACTTGTGGTACTTAGATAATGGGGCGAGTAACCATATGATCAGGCAAAGATCAAAGTTTAAGGAGTTAGATGAGAATGTAACGGGACAAGTGAGGTTTGGGGATGGTTCGACAGTGGACATCAAAGGAAAGGGATCTGTTATTCTCACATGTAAGAATGGAGAGGAGCATAAACTCGATGAGGTATACTTTATTCCCATGCTCCGTAATAATATAATTAGTCTTGGGCAATTATCTGAGGTTGGCAATAAGGTTATTTTGAATGGTGAATATCTGTGGGTGTATGACACACAAGGCAAATTGCTCATGAAAGTAAAGAGATCACCTAACAGATTATACAAAATTATTATTGAAACTGCAAAAGCTACATGCTTGAAAGTGAATTGTGAAGAAGTGCCTTGGCTGTGGCATTCACGTTTGGGTCACGTGAATTTCCAAGCCTTATCCTTGATGCATTCAACACAAATAGGGTATGGTATGCCTAAGTTCTCTCAGCCAAAGGGTGCGTGCACAGATTGTTTGATGGCAAAGCAGAAAAGGAAGCCGTTCCCGCCTCGATCAGTTTTTCGTGCAAAGCAAAGTCTGGAACTGGTGCATGGGGATCTGTGATAAGTGGCATTTTATACCACTTAGAACGTCTTATAATGGCTTGAATTGATGTCTTGAAATCAAGTATTTTATGTATTTGATGCGTTTTTTCTAGTGTTTTGAATTTCAGGATATAACTTGCATATGTAGGAAGATTTCATCAAAAATAAGCCTAGGAAGTGCTTGGCATTGGTTGTGGGAAGTTAGGAGCAGAATGCAGCAAAAATCAGGAGCAGAATGTGATATTTTCCAGTAACCTGTTGGGCGCCCGCTCAGGATCTGGGGCGGCCGCCTGGGAGCTGGGCCGCCCACCCGGTAAGCTGGGGCGGCCGCCCGGAGACGGGAAATTAAAATCTAATTTTTACACTTCTTATTCTGATGGACTTCTGAGACGGTTGGTTCTTGTGGGCTTCTATATAAGTAATCTTCAGAGACGTCTCATGATGTGTGGTATCAAGCAAGGAGCAAGGAGAATAGAAAGAATACCGTTTTAGCACATCACAACGAAGAAGAGGAAGCATACATTTTCTTGTGATTCTTTTATTCGTTGTAACAGTGGATGCTAGTTTTCTTTACTTTGAACCTTATTACTCTTGTGACGTACTCTGGTTTTAATAAGTATTTTTATTAGATTATACTGTGTGTTATTATCATGTTTTCATATGAACTCGTGGTGACGATGAGTTCTATCATGGGCTAATCGTGATCATGGGGTCGTAACGGATTTATTATGGATTTCTTTATTTAGTTGTTCAATACCTTGGTGTGTGATGATTATATGATATCTAGCATAGGTTGTGCTTATTCGTCTTATGTGCGTCGCGAACATATAAAATAGTCTGTTAATCTCTTGTGAAGCGACAATGAATCTTGAGATTTAGAACTTGCCATGCTAGCATAGGTTCATGTTTGTGTATGCATGATTAGTGGGTAACTCTAACCGTTTTACTTGCCCGGTGTAATTATAATGAATAACTTGCACTTAAATCGTTATGTTGTTAAATTCTGTAGACATATAGGGTCTCAACATAATTGATGCCTATTCAACTTCTATCTTAATTGTGGATGTTTGGTAGAATGGTATTAGTACAACGAAAGTTGGCTTTTACCAGTTTCGTGTTGTTCGATTAATATCATCATCGTTACATGCTAAGGGTAATAACAATGACTATTGAAGGAAGTAGTAATGAATTTATGATCTCGTGTGTGTTTAATATAGTCAATTCAAGTGTTATTTAAGTGTTTTATTCTAGTAGTTAATTGTAGTTAATAATTAGTTAATCAATCTTAAGTGTTATTATCTTAACATTGAGAAGTAATCATACATTGGTGAGTGAATGTTAATTGAACATAATTAGTCTGAGTCTCTGTGGGAACGAACTAGATATTATTCTATATTACTTGCGAACACGTATACTTGCGTGAATTATTAGCGTGTGTTTTGTGCCTAACAATTTTTTGGCGCCGCTTCCGGGGAAGTGCGTTTCGCTCCCTCTTGCTAAACCCTTGACTACTCGCATAAAAATACGAGCCGGCTACTAGCCATTTGACTCCTAGCCACAATTAGCAATGAATTCCAATTTTCACTCCATTTTTTTTCTTTTCATGCCTTTTATCATTAAGAACCTATCATAAATTCTAAGCATAATCAATAGATTAACCTCAAAAACCATCAAACCATGACAATAATCTAGTCCTTAAGCATACTCTAAGACTTAGCGAAATATTTTAGTGATATGATAAAAAAATTAGAAAAAAAATAAATGTATTTGGAATATTAGTTTAACAGTCAACTAGTAGTTTAACAAGTACTTCCGACTAGTGTTTAGTCTCATACCGATGTTTCATTTTTTTTATAAAATATTTATGAATGATCCAACCATAAGAAGGTCAAGATTTATATATTTTGGTGATATGATAAAAAAATTAGAAAAAAATAAATTTTTTTGGTTTGTTATTTTTACAGTCAACTAGTAGTTTGACCAGTACTTCTTACTAATGTTTAGTCTCATACCGATGTTTCGATTTTTTAAAAAATATTTATGAATGATCCAACCATAACGATGTCAAGATCTATATATTTTAGTGATATGATAAAAATTTAAGAAAAATATAAATGTTCTTGGTTTGTTATTTTAACAGTCAACTAGTAGTTTGACCAGTACTTCTAACTAGTGTTTAGTCTCATACCGATGTTTTGATTTTTTAAAAAATGTTTACGAATGAGCCCACCGTAAAGATGTCATGATCTATATATTTTAGTGATATGATAAAAAATTTAGAGAAAAATAAATGTATTTGGTTTTTTATTTTAACAGTCAACTTGTAGTTTGACCAATACTTCTTACTAGTGTTTAGTCTCATACCGATGTTTTGATTTTTTACAAAATGTTTATGAATGATCCCACCATAAGGATGTCATGATCTATATATTTTAGTGATATGATAAAAAATTTAAAAAAAAATAAATGTATTTGATTTCTTATTTTAACAGTCAATTAGTAGTTTAACCAGTACTTCTTAAAAGTGTTTAGTCTCATACCGATGTTTTTATTTTTACGAAATATTTTTGAATGATCCAACCGTAAAAATGTCAAGATCTATATATTTTAGTGATATGTTAAAAAATTTAGAAAATAATAAATATATTTGGTTTGTTATTTTAACAGTCAACTAGTAGTTTGACCAGTACTTCTTACTAGTGTTTAGTCTCATACCGATGTTTTGATTTTTTACAAAATATTTAAGAATGATCAACCCGTAAGGATGTCAAGATCTATATATTTTAGTGAAATTATAAAAAAAATATAAAAAAATAAATATATTTGTTTTGTTATTTTAATAGTCAACTAGTAGTTTGACTAGTACTTTTTTTTGCGAGTTTTGACTAGTACTTTTTACTAGTGTTTAGCCTCTTACCGATATTTCAATTTTTTACAAAATATTTATGAATGATCCAACCATAACGATGTCAAGATCTATATATTTTAGTGATATGATAAAATTTTTGGAAAAATATAAATGTTTTTGGTTTGTTATTTTAACAGTCAACTAGTAGTTTGACTAGTACTTCTTACTAGTGTTTAGTCTCATACCGATGTTTCGATTTTTAAAAAATGTTTATGAATGATCCAACCGTAAGAATGTCATGATCTATATATTTTAGTGATATGATAAAAAATTTAGAGAAAAATAAATGTATTTGGTTTTTTATTTTAACAGTCAACTTGTAGTTTGACCAATACTTCTTACTAGTGTTTAGTCTCATACCGATGTTTTGATTTTTTACAAAATGTTTATGAATGATCCCACCATAAGGATGTCATGATCTATATATTTTAGTGATATGATAAAAAATTTAGAAAAAAACAAATGTATTTGATTTCCTATTTTAACAGTCAACTAGTAGTTTAACCAGTACTTCTTACAAGTGTTCAGTCTCATACTGATGTTTTTATTTTTACGAAATATTTTTGAATGATCCAACCGTAAAAATGTCAAGATCTATATATTTTAGTGATATGTTAAAAAATTTAGAAAATAATAAATATATTTGGTTTGTTATTTTAACAGTCAACTAGTAGTTTGACCAGTACTTCTTACTAGTGTTTAGTCTCATACCGATGTTTTGATTTTTTACAAAATATTTATGAATGATCAACCCGTAAGGATGTCAAGATCTATATATTTTAGTGAAATTATAAAAAAAATATAAAAAAATAAATATATTTATTTTTTTAATTTTAATAGTCAACTAGTAGTTTGACTAGTACTTTTTTTTTGCGAGTTTTGACTAGTACTTTTTACTAGTGTTTAGCCTCTTACCGATGTTTCAATTTTTTACAAAATATTTATGAATGATCCAACCATAACGATGTCAAGATCTATATATTTTAGTGATATGATAAAATTTTTGGAAAAATATAAATGTTTTTGGTTTGTTATTTTAACAGTCAACTAGTAGTTTGACTAGTACTTCTTCCTAGTGTTTAGTCTCATACCGATGTTTCGATTTTTAAAAAATGTTTATGAATGATCCAACCGTAAGAATGTCATGATCTATATATTTTAGTGATATGATAAAAAATTTAGAGAAAAATAAATGTATTTGGTTTTTTATTTTAACAGTCAACTTGTAGTTTGACCAATACTTCTTACTAGTGTTTAGTCTCATACCGATGTTTTGATTTTTTACAAAATGTTTATGAATGATCCCACCATAAGGATGTCATGATCTATATATTTTAGTGATATGATAAAAAATTTAGAAAAAAACAAATGTATTTGATTTCTTATTTTAACAGTCAACTAGTAGTTTAACCAGTACTTCTTACAAGTGTTTAGTCTCATACCGATGTTTTTATTTTTACAAATATTTTTGAATGATCCAACCGTAAAAATGTCAAGATCTATATATTTTAGTGATATGTTAAAAAATTTAGAAAATAATAAATATATTTGGTTTGTTATTTTAACAGTCAACTAGTAGTTTGACCAGTACTTCTTACTAGTGTTTAGTCTCATACCGATGTTTTGATTTTTTACAAAATATTTATGAATGATCAACCCGTAAGGATGTCAAGATATATATATTTTAGTGAAATTATAAAAAAAATATAAAAAAATAAATATATTTGTTTTGTTATTTTAATAGTCAACTAGTAGTTTGACTAGTACTTTTTTTTTTGCGAGTTTTGACTAGTACTTTTTACTAGTGTTTAGCCTCTTACCGATGTTTCAATTTTTTACAAAATATTTATGAATGATCCAACCATAACGATGTCAAGATCTATATATTTTAGTGATATGATAAAATTTTGGAAAAATATAAATGTTTTTGGTTTGTTATTTTAACAGTCAACTAGTAGTTTGACTAGTACTTCTTACTAGTGTTTAGTCTCATACCGATGTTTCGATTTTTAAAAAATGTTTATGAATGATCCAACCGTAAGAATGTCATGATCTATATATTTTAGTGATATGATAAAAAATTTAGAGAAAAATAAATGTATTTGGTTTTTTATTTTAACAGTCAACTTGTAGTTTGACCAATACTTCTTACGGTTGTTTTGTTAAAAATATAAAAAAATATAAAAAAATAAATATATTTGTTTTGTTATTTTAATAGTCAACTAGTAGTTTGACTTGCGAGTTTTGACTAGTACTTTTTACTAGTGTTTAGCCTCTTACCGATATTTCAATTTTTTACAAAATATTTATGAATGATCCAACCATAACGATGTCAAGATCTATATATTTTAGTGATATGATAAAATTTTTGGAAAAATATAAATGTTTTTGGTTTGTTATTTTAACAGTCAACTAGTAGTTTGACTAGTACTTCTTACTAGTGTTTAGTCTCATACCGATGTTTCGATTTTTAAAAAATGTTTATGAATGATCCAACCGTAAGAATGTCATGATCTATATATTTTAGTGATATGATAAAAAATTTAGAAAAAAATAAATATATTTGGTTTGTTATTTTAACAGTCAACTAGAAGTTTGACCAGTACTTTTTACTAGTGTTTAGTCTCATACCGATGTTTCGATTTTTTACAAATTATTTATGAATTATCCCACCGTAAGGATGTCATGATCTATATATTTTAGTGATATGATAAATTGTTTTTAAAAAAATAAATGTATTTGGTTTGGTATTTTAACAGTCAACTAGTAGTTTGACTAGTATTTCTCAATAGTGTTTAGTCCCATATAGATGTTTCGATTTTTCTTAAAGAGATTTATGAGCGATCCAACCGTGCAGATGTCATGATCTATATATTTTTGTAATATGATAAAAAAATTTAAAAACAAATAAATGTGATTTTTTTGCTATTTTAACAGTTAACAAGTAGTTTGACCAGTACTTCTCAATAGTGTTTAGTCTCATATTGATGTTTCGATTTTTTTAAAAAAATATTGATGAATGATTCAACCGCACGGATGTCAAGATCTATATATTTCAGTGAGATGATAAAAATATTTAATAAAATAAATATATTTATTTTGTTATTTTAAAAGTTAGCTAGTAATTTGACCAGTATCTAGTACTAATGTTTAGTCCTATATTAATATTTTTAATTTTTTTAAACATATTTATTAATGAACCAACGGTACGGATGTTAAGATTTATATATTTTAGTGATATGATAAAAAATTTAGAAAAAAATAAATGTATTTGGTTTGGTATTTAAACAGTCAACTAGTTGTTTGACCAGTACTTCCTACTAGTGTTTAGTCTCATACCGATGTTTCGATTTTATACAAATTATTTATGAATGATCCAACCGTAAGGATGTCAAGATCTATATATTTCAGTGATATGATAAAAAATTTAGAAAAAAATAAATGTATTTGGTTTGGTATTTTAACAGTCATCTACTAGTTTGACCAGTACATCCTACTATTGTTTAGTCTCATACCGATGTTTCGATTTTTTACAAAATATTTATGAATGATACAATCGTAAGGATGTCAAGATCTATATATTTTAGTGAAATGATAAAAAATTATAAAAAAATAAATATATTTGGTTTGTTATTTTAACAGTCAACTAGTAGTTTGACTAGTACTTCTTATCAGTGTTTAGTCTCTTACCGATGTTTCAATTTTTTTACAAAATATTTATGAATGATCCAACCATAACAATGTCAAGATCTATATATTTTAGTGATATCATAAAAATTTTGGAAAAATATAAATGTTTTTGGTTTGTTATTTTAACATTCAACTAGTAGTTTGACTAGTACTTCGTACTAATGTTTAGTCTCATACTGATGTTTCGTTTTTTTAAAAAATGTTTATGAATTATCCAACCGTAAGGATGTCATGATCTATATATTTTAGTGTTATGATAAAAAATTTAGAAAAAAAATAAATTTATTTGGTTTATTATTTTAACAGTCAACTAGTAGTTTGACCAGTACTTCTTACTAGTGTTTAGTCTCATACCGATGTTTCGATTTTTTACGAAATATTTTTGAATGATCCAACTATAAGAATGTCAAGATCTATATATTTTAGTGATATGATAAAAAATTTAGAAAAAAATAAATGTATTTGGTTTGTTATTTTAAAGTCAACTAGTAGTTTGACCAGTACTTCTTACTAGTGTTTAGTCTCATATCGATGTTTCGATTTTTTATAAATTATTTAAGAATGATCCAACCGTAAGGATGTCAAAATCTATATATTTTAGTGATATGATAAAAAAATTAGAAAAAAAATAAATGTATTTGGTTTGTTATTTTAAAAGTCAACTAGTAGTTTGACAAATACTTCTTACTAGTGTTTAGTCTCATACCGATGTTTCTATTTTTTATAAAATGTTTATGAATGATACAGTCATAAGGATGTTAAGATCTATATATTTTAGTGATATGATAATTTTTTTTTTAAAAGAATAAATGTATTTGGTTTGGTATTTTAACAGTCAACCAGTAGTTTGACCAGTACTTCTCAATAGTGTTTAGTCCCATATAGATGTTTCGATTTTTCTTGAAGAGATTTATGAACGATCCAACCGTACGGATGTCATGAGCTATATATTTTAGTAATATGTTAGATATATTTTATAATGTCATGTCTAATATGATTTGTGTTTAGTTTTCAGATCTTACTTAAACAGGACAAATCGGTACTTAACTGGAAATCAGCACTTATACTGAAGTCCGAACTTAAGTTGTCAGAACTTAAGTTATCAGGAGATATTTATCAGGAGATAATATCAGGACTTAAGGATACTTTCAGATAAGGAAGGCGGCTGATTGAAAAGAAAGAAGATCAAGACAAACGCAAGAAGAGATATGCATGAAGAAGGAATTCTATGAAGAATAGAATACTTGGAAGAAAAGATAACTGATTGATATATTTTAGGAAGCAGAATTATATTCCATATCAATTAGAGATTATCTTGTAACTGTGTAGTATATAAACATAGATGTAGGGTTTACACTCTAAGTGTTATCATTATCGAGAATAATATTCATTGTAACCCTAGCAGCTCTCGTGATAATTTATTCATCACTGAGAGAGTACGGTTCCATATTGTAAAAGAGTTTATTATATTGAATAAAGTCTGTTTTCTGTTAATTGAGTTTTTTAATTCGATTTGATTGTGATAAACACTGTATTCAACCCTTTTCTATAGTGTGTGTGACCTAACAAGTGGTATCAGAGCCTTCTGTTAACACACAAATAGTTTAAGATCCAAAATCAATCATGTCTGAAGCAGAAACTCCAACCAAGTCCACCAAAACTGAAGAACCTCCAAAGACTCAAATCCATAGTCGATATGAGACTATTAGAGTTCCCATACTAAAACCATCTGAATATTCCATATGGAAGGTGAGGATGTCTATGTTTCTGGAAGCTATATATCCAGAATATCTTGACAGAATCAATGAAGGACCACACAAGCCAACCAAACTCGCTGTTGTAGTTGCCGGTGAACCAGCAAAGTCTGTACCAAAGGAGAAGAGTGATTACACTGCTGAAAATATCTCTTCAATTGCTAAGGATGCTAAGGTACGATACTTCCTGCATAGTGCCATTGATAATGTAATGTCAAACAGGGTAGTCAACTGCAAGACTGCAAAGGAGATATGGGATGCTTTGGAGACAAGATGCCAGGGAACCGAATCAATTAAGAAGAACAGGAAGACTATACTCACTCAAGAGTATGAACACTTTGACTCAAAGTCTGATGAGTCATTAACTGGTTTATATGACAGATTTGTCAAACTCTTGAATGATTTGTCACTAGTTGACAAGGAATATGATCTTGAGGATTCAAATCTTAAATTCCTGTTAGCACTTCCTGAAAGTTAGGATTTGAAGGCCACCACTATAAGAGACAACTATAATCTTGAAGAAACAGCTCTTGATGAAATTTATGGGATGCTCAAGACTCATGAACTTGAGATGGAACAAAGAAGCAAGAAGAAAGGAGGAAAGTCAAGGACAGTTGCTCTTAAGGATGAGGAGGAATCTCCCAAAGTAGCTACCTCAAGGAAAGGCAAGGGAAAAGCTCTCATCACAAAGTCTGATACTGAGTCATCAAGTTCTGATAGTGATGATGACTCAGAAACTGAAAGCTTGCCTGAGATGGATGCTGATGAAGAGATGATGAAGCTGTGTGCTCTTATGGTGAAAGGAATCACAAGGATTGCATACAGAAAATTCAGGAAAGGAAAAAAGTTTTCCAGGTGAGATGCAAGTTCTGATAAGAAGAGTTTCAGAAAATTTGAAGGCAAAGGAGGAAAATCTAACAGAGGAGATTACTCAGATGTCAAATGCTACTACTGTGGTGAGAAAGGCCACATATCTCCTGATTGCAAGAAAGTGAAGAGTAACAAAGGCAAGGCTGTTGTCACAAAGAAGAAAAGCTGGACACACACTTCAGATTCTGAAAGTGAGGAGAACTATGCCTTGATGGCAAATGCTGATAGCAGTTCTGATGCTGCTGAGTTAAAGGTACCTCAAACTACTTATGCCTTTCATACTGATGATATTAATGAGTTGAGAAGATATCTTAAAACCATGTTTATTAGTTAAAGAGATCAAACTTTAACATGTGAAAGATTAACTTCTGAAAATCTTGCTTGTAAAAAGAGGAATGATTATTTAGAAAAAGAGTTAGTCATGTTCCATCAAACTCAGAAAGATAGAGATGATGCTTTCTATGTTAGGGATGAAGTACTTAAAATGAATGAATCTCTAAAAACTGAGTTAGAAAAGGAAAAAGAGATTATCAGGACTTGGACTAACTCTGGCAGAACAACTCATAATTTGTTAAGTAGTGGAAACTGGAAAGAAGGCTTAGGTTATGGAGATGATAAAATGATAAAGGAACTGTATAAATTGAGCCTATAGTTGTTAAACAAAAGCCAAAGGTAAAACCTGTTAAGTTTGTAACTGTAAAGTCTGATACTGAGAAATCAGAAGTTAAAGAGGAATTAACTTCTGACAAACTAAAATAGGAAAAGCCAACTAAAGTTAACATAGGCTTAATGACAAAGAAACAGCTTAAGTACAAGCTGAAAGATGTTAAGAATGTAAACAAGGTAAAGCCACCTAGGAAAAATAGGAATGGAAAGGAAGGTGTGAATAAAAGCAATGATTATAAGCCTGTTCTTAATGCTCCTAGAAAAACATGTCATAACCGTGGAAATTCTAACCATCTGGCTTCTTTTTGCATGAAGAATAAGAACATAAACTCCTTACCTTCAAAGTCAGGAGTTAAGAGTCAGTTTTTTAAATATAGGCCACAAAATCCTTGTTTTCATTGTGGTAGTTTATGGCATTCCATTTATACTTGTAAGGACTATCATAGTTTGTACTATGATTATTATCAAATAAAACCTTCTTTAAAGAAAGTTAGCATTGTTCCTTCTAGTTTAAGTTCTGATGCAAAGTCTGATACTATAGATGCTGATAAGAAAACTGTTAACATAAACTTTGATGCTAAATCCGCTGCGAATGTTAACAAACTTAATAAGGCCAAAGGATCCAAGCAAGTCTGGGTCCTTAAAACTAATCATTAGTGGTCTTTGTGATTGCAGGGCAACAGGAAAAACATCCTAGTTCTGGACAGTGGATGCTCAGGACATATGATTGGAAATAAAGCCCTGCTATCAGACTTTGTGGAGAAAGCTGGCCCAGGCATTTCTTATGGAGATGGCAACATTGGAAAAACTCTGGGATATGGCAATATTAATCTTGGGAATGTCATCATTGAGAAAGTAGCTCTGGTCTCAGGACTTAAACACAATCTGCTCAGTGTTAGTCAAATCTGTGACAGAGGTTATCATGTAGATTTCTTTGAAGAACACTGTGAAGTTGTAAGCAAATTTACAGGCAAAATTGTTCTGAAAGGATACAGGCATGGTAACATTTATGAAGGCAAGCTTTCAACAAGTATTGATGGTTCTGCAATCTGTGTGCTGAGTAGAACATCAATTGAAGAAAGCTGGAATTGGCACAAAAAACTCTTTCATTTAAATTTCAATAATATAAATGAACTAGTCAAGAAAGATCTTGTGAGAGGACTGCCAAAATCAGTATTTGCTCCTGATGGCCTTTGTGATTCATGTCAGAAGGCTAAACAAGGAAATCTTCATTCAAGATCAAGACTGAATCATCAATTCTTGAGCCTTATCACCTACTACATGTTGATCTATTTGGTCCAGTGAATGTCATGTCTATTGCAAAGAAGAAATATGCTATGGTCATAGTGGATGAGTTCACCAGATACACATGGGTGTATTTCTTGCACACAAAAAGTGAAACTACATCTATTTTGATTGATCATGTCAAGCAACTGGATAAATTGGTCAAAGATTCTGTGAAGATAATAAGGAGTGATAATGGCTCGGAGTTCAAGAATTTGATCATGGAAGAGTTCTGCAAAGAGCAGGAATTTTCTGCTCCTGGAACTCCACAGTAAAATGGAGTTGTTGAAAGAAAGAATAGAACTCTTATTGAAGCTGCACGAACTATGCATGATGAAGCAAAACTTCCAACCTATTTTTGGGCTGAAGCTGTGTAGACTGCTTGTTTTACTCAGAATGCAACACTCATTAACAAGCATGGAAAGACACCATATGAAGTGGTGAAGAAAAAGAAGCCATATCTGAAGTATTTTCATGTATTTGGATGCAAGTGTTTTGTTCTTAAGACTCATCCTGAACAGCTATCCAAATTTGATCTAAAAGCTGATGAAGGAATTTTTGTTGGATATCCACTTTCCACAAAAGCCTTCAGAGTCTACAATTTAAGAATAAGAGTTGTCATGGAATCTATCAATGTCTCTTTTGATGATAAGAAGATTACTGGACTTGAAAATTTCAATGATCATGATCAGCTGAGATTTGAAAATGAAGTTTTAAATTCTGATTCTGTAACTCCTGACAGTCTAAATCCTGACAGTCTAAATCCTGATACTGCAAACTCTGATGGATTAAACTCTGATGTTATTGAAACTGTGGCGACTACGCCAAAGGAAGATGCACCTGTGCAGGGGGAGCATACTGAAGATACAACCACATCTCAAAAAGCATTAGAACCTATAACTGGCTCTTCAAGTTCTGATTCATCAAGTTCTGATGAGCCAAGTTCTGATAATTCTGGAAACTCTAATTCTGAAGGATCCAACTCAGAGAGCATAATTTCAGGGGGAGCATCAGAAAATGTTGATGAAGAAAGCATGGATCATGGGGGAGCATCCAGTTCTAGAGAAAATCTTCCATCTGCAAGGAAGTGGACTAAAGCACGTACACCTGACTTAATTATTGGAAATCCTGATGCAGGTGTCAGAACTAGAACAGCTACATCAAATGAATGTCTCTATAATTCTTTTCTTTCTCAGACTGAACCAAAGAAAGTGGAAGAAGCTCTAAAAGATGCTGATTGGGTACAAGCAATGCAGGAAGAGTTAAATGAATTTGAAAGAAACAAAGTCCGGACCCTTGTGCCAAGACCAAAGAACAGATCTGTTTTTGGTACAAAGTGGGTGTTCAGAAACAAAACTGATAGTGATGGCATAATTACAAGAAATAAAGCAAGGCTGGTTGCAAAAGGATAATCTCAATAGGAGGGAATTGATTATGATGAAACATTTGTACCAGTTGCTAGATTGGAAGCCATAAGGATATTTTGGCCTTATGCTGCTCACAAAAAGTTTACAGTCTTTCAAATGGATGTGAAAAGTGCTTTTCTCAATGGAGAATTGGAAGAGGAAGTATATGATGAACAACCTCCAGGCTTTGTAGATTCCAAACTTCCACATCATGTCTACAGGCTTGATAAAGCACTTTATGGTCTTAAGCAAGGTCCAAGAGCATGGTATGAGACTTTAGCTCAGTTTCTTCTAGAAAGTGGATTTAACAGAGGAACTATTGACAAAACACTGTTCTACCGCAACCATGGAGAGGACTTACTTTTGGTGCAAATATATGTTGATGATATCATTTTTGGTTCTACAAATGACAGACTTTGCAAAAAGTTTGCCAAACTGATGCAGTCAAGATATCAAATGAGTATGATGGGGAAACTTAGCTATTTTCTGGGCCTTCAAGTCAAGCAGAATTAAGAAGGCACTTTTATTTGTCAATCCAAGTACACCAGAAATTTGCTGAAGAAATTTGGAATGCAAGATTGTTCAAGTGCATCCACTCCCATGGCCACTGCAACAAAATTGGATAAGGATACTGGTACATCAGTAGATATTACTGATTACAGAGGTATGATTGGCTCACTACTCTATCTAACTGCTAGTAGATCTTGTTAGATATATTTGATAATGTCATGTCTAATATGATTTATGTTTAGTTTTCAGATCTTACTTAAACAGGACAAATCAGTACTTAACTGAAATCAGCACTTATACTGAAGTCAGAACTTAAGTCATCAGTACTTAACGTTCAGGAGATATTTATCAGAAGATAATATCAGGACTTAAAGGAAACGTTCAGATAAGGAAGGCGGCTGATTGAAAGGAAAAGAAGATCAAGACAAACATAAGAAGAGATATGCATGAAGAAGGAATTCTATGAAGAATAGAATACTTGGAAGAAAAGATATCTGATTGATATATTTTAGGAAGCAGAATTATATTCCATATCAATTAGCGATTATCTTGTAACTGTGTAGTATATAAACACAGATATAGGGTTTACACTATAAGTGTTATCATTATCGAGAAGATTATTCATTGGAACCCTAGCAGCTCTAGTGATATTTGTTCATCACTGAGAGATGACAGTTCCATACTGTAACATAGTTTATTGTTTTGAATAAAGTTTGTTTTCTGTTACTTGTGTTATTAGAATTCGATTTGATTGTGCTATACACTGTATTCACCCCCCCTCTACAGTGTGTGTGACCTAACAAGTGGTATCAGAGCCTACCTGTTAACACACAAACAGTTTAAGATCCAAAACCAATCATGTCTGAAGTAGAAACTCCAAGTAAGCCCACCAAAACTGAAGAACCTCCAAAGACACAAATCCATAGCCGATATGAGGGTATTAGAGTTCCCATATTGAGACCATCTGAATATCCTATATGGAAGGTGAGGATGACTATGTTTCTAGAAGCTACAGATCCAGAATATCTTGATAGAATCAAGGAAGGACCTCACAAACCAACCAAGCTCGCTGTTGCAGTTGCAGGTGAAGCAGCAAAGTCAGTACCAAAGGAGAAGAGTGACTACACTGCTGAAGATATCGCATCAATTGCTAAGGATGCTAAGGTACGACACTTACTGCATAGTGGCATTGATAATTTAATGTCAAACAGGGTAATAAACTGCAAGAATGCAAAGGAGATATGGGATGCCTTGGAAATAAGATGTCAGGGAACTGATACGATTAAGAAGAACAGGAAGACAATACTCACTCAAGAGTATGAACACTTTGACTCAAAGGCTAATGAGTCATTGACTGATTTATATGATAGATTTGTCAAACTCTTGAATGATTTATCACTGGTTGATAAGGAGTATGATCTTGAAGATTCAAACCTTAAATTCCTGTTGGCTCTTCCTGAAAGCTGGGATTTGAAGGCAACAACAATAAGAGACAACTATAATCTTGATGAAATAACTCTTGATGAAATTTATGGATGCTCAAGACTCATGAACTTGAGATGGAACAAAGAAGCAAGAGGAAAGGAGGAAAGTCAAGGAAAGTTGCTCTTAAGGCTGAATAAGAATCCCCCAAGGCAGCTACCTCAAGGAAAGGCAAGGGTAAAGCTCTCTTCACAAAGTCTGATACTGAGTCATCAAGTTCTGATAGTGATGATGACTCAGAATCTGAAAGCTTGCCTGAGACGGATGCTGATGAAGAGATGATGAAGCTGTGTGCCCTTATGGTGAAAGGAATCACAAAGATAGCATACAGGAAGTTCAGGAAGGGAAAAAAGTTTTCCAGGAAAGGTGAAAGTTTTGATAAGAAGAATTTTAGAAAATCTGAGGGCAAAGGAGGAAAGTCTGACAGAGGAGATTATACAAATGTCAAATACTACAACTGTGGTGAGAAAGGCCACATATCTCCTGATTGCAAGAAAGTGAAGAGTGACAAAGGCAAGGCTCTTGTCACAAAGAACAAAAGCTGGACAGACACCTCAGATTCTGAAAGTGAGGAGAATTATGCCTTGATGGCAAATGCTAATATGGCAAGTGTTGAAAGCAGTTCTGAAGCTGCTGAGTTAAAGGTACCTCAAACTACTTATGCCTTTCATACTGATGATATTAATGAGTTGAGAAGATATCTTAAAACCATGTTCATTAGCTATAGAGATCAAACTTTAACATGTGACAGATTAACTTCTGAAAATCTTGCTTGCAAAAAGAGGAATGATTATTTAGAAAAAGAGTTGGTCATGTTCCATCAAACTCAGAAAGATAGAGATGATGCTTTCTATGTTAGGGATGAAGTGCTTAAAATGAATGAATCTCTAAAAGCTGAGTTAGAAAAGGAAAGAGA
Source organism: Apium graveolens (assembly GCF_009905375.1). Classification (NCBI taxonomy): domain Eukaryota; kingdom Viridiplantae; phylum Streptophyta; class Magnoliopsida; order Apiales; family Apiaceae; genus Apium; species Apium graveolens. Next base: position 159,158,826 of record NC_133650.1, read on the forward strand.
GATTATTAGGACTTGGACTAACTCTGGCAGAACAACTCAGAATTTGTTAAGTAGTGAAAACTGGAAAGAGGGCTTAGGTTATGGAGATGATAAGAATGATAAAGGAACTGTAGAAAATAAGCCTATAGTTGTTAATCAAAAATCTAAGTTAAAGCCTGTTAAGTTTGTAGCTGTAAAGTCTGATAATGAGAAATCAGAAGTTAAAAAGGAATTAACTTTTGACAAACTAAAACAGGAAAAGACAACTGAAGTAAACGTAGGCTTAATGACAAAGAAGTAGCTTAAGCATAAGCATAATCTGAAAGATGTTAAGAATGCAAACAAGGTAAAATCACCTAGGAAAAATAGGAATGGAAAGGAAGGTGTGAATAAAAGCAATGATTATAAGCCTGTTCCTGATGCTCCTAAAAACGTGTAATAACTGTGGATGTTCAAACCATCTGGCTTCTTTTTGCAGGAAGGATAAGAATATAAACTCCTTACCTACAAAGTCAGGAGTTAAGAGTCAGTCTGTTAGATATAAGCTACAAAATCCTTGTTTTCATTGTGGTAGTTTATGGCATTCCATTTATACTTGTAAGGAATATCATAGTTTGTACTATGATTATTATCAAATAAAACCTTCTTTAAAGAAAGTTACCATTGTTCCTTCTAGTGTAAGTTCTGATTCAAAGTCTGATAGTGTAAATTCTGATAAGAAAAATGTTAACATAAACTCTGATGCTAAATCCTCTATAAATGTTAACAAACTTAATAAGGCCAAAGGATCCAAGCAAGTCTGGGTCCTTAAAACTAATCATTAGTAGTCTTTGTGATTGCAGGGCAACAGGAAAAACATCCTAGTTCTGGATAGTGGATGTTCAGGACATATGACTGGAAATAAAGCCCTGCTATCAGACTTTATGGAGAAGGCTGGCCCAAGTGTTTCTTATGGAGATGGAAACATTGGAAAAACGTTGGGATATGGAAATATCAATCTTGGAAATGTCATCATTAAAGAAGTAGCTCTGGTCTCAGGACTTAAACACAATCTGCTGAGTGTTAGTCAAATCTGTGACAGAGGTTATCATGTGGATTTCTTTGAAGAACACTGTAAAGTTATTAGTAAATCTAGAGGCAAAGCTGTTCTGAAAGGATACAGGCATGGTAACATCTATGAAGCCAAGCTTTCAACAAGTACTGATGGTTCTGCAATCTGTCTGATGAGTAGAGCATCAATTGAAGAAAGCTGGAATTGGCACAAGAAACTCTCTCATTAAAATTTCAACAATATAAATGAACTAGTCAAGAAAGATCTTGTGAGAGGACTGCCAAAGTCATTATTTGCTCCTGATGGCCTTTGTGATTCTTGTCAGAAGGCTAAACAAAGGAAATCCTCATTCAAGAGCAAGATTGAATCATCAATTCTTGAGCCTTATCACCTACTATATGTTGATCTATTTGGTCCAGTAAATGTCATGTCTATTGTAAAGAAGAAATATGCTATGGTCATAGTGGATGAGTTCACCAGATACATATTGGGTGTATTTCTTGCACATAAAAAGTGAAACTGCATCTATCTTGATTGATCATGTCAGGCAACTGGAAAAATTGGTCAAAGATTCTGTGAAGATAATAAGAAGTGATAATGATACTGAGTTCAAGAATTTGATAATGGAAGAGTTCTGCAAAAACAATGGAATCAAGCAGGAATTTTCTAATCCTGGAACTCCACAGCAAAATGGAGTTGTTGAAAGAAAGAATAGAACTCTCATTGAAGCTGCACGTACAATGCTTGATGAAGCAAAGCTTCCAACCTATTTCTGGGCTGAAGCTGTGCAGACTGCTTGTTTTACTCAGAATGCAACACTCATTAACAAGCAAGGAAAGACACCATATGAGATGGTGAAGAAAAAGAAGCCAAATCTGAAGTATTTTCATGTATTTGGATGCAAATGTTTTGTTCTTAAGACTCACCCTGAACATCTATCCAAATTTGATCTAAAAGCTGATGAAGGAACCTTTGTTGGATATCCACTTTCCACAAAAGCCTTCAGAGTCTATAACTTGAGAACAAGAGTGGTCATGGAATCTATCAATGTCTCTTTTGATGATAAGAAGATTACTGGACTTGAAGATTTCAATGATCATGATCAGCTGAGATTTGAAAATGAAGACTTAAATTCTGATATTGAAAATCCTAACAGTCTAAATCTTGATACTGCAAACTCTGATGGATTGAACTATGATGTTATTGAAACTGTGGTGACTACGGCAAAGGAAGATGCACCTATGCAGGGGGAGCATACTCAAGATACAACCACCTCTCAAGAAGCATCAGAACATACAAATGGCTCTTCAAGTTCTGATTCGTCAAGTTCTGATAAGCCAAGTTCTGATAGTTCTGAAAACTTAAATTCTGAAGGATCCAACTCAGAGAGCATAGTTTCAGGGGGAGCATCAGAAAATGTTGATGAAGATAGCATGGATCATGGGGGAGCATCCAGTTCTAGAGAAAACCTTCCATCTGCAAGGAAGTGGACTAAATCACATATACCTAAATTAATTATTGGAAATCCTGATGTAGGTGTCAGAACTAGAATAACTACTTCAAGTGAATATCTTTACAATTCTTTTCTTTCTCAGACTGAACCAAAGAAAGTGGAAGAAGCTCTTCAAGATGCTGATTGGGTACAAGCAATACAGGAAGAGTTAAATGAATTTGAAAGAAACAAAGTCTGGACCCTAGTGCCAAGACCAAAGAACAAATCTGTTGGTACAAAGTGGGTATTCAGAAACAAAACTGATAGTGATGGCATAATTACAAGGAATAAGGCAAGGTTGGTTGCAAAAGGATATTCTCAACTGGAGGGAATTGATTATGATGAAACATTTGCACCAGTTGGTAGATTGGAAGCCATAAAGATATTTTTGGCTTATGCTGCTCACAAAAAGTTTACTGTCTTTCAAATGGATGTGAAAAGTGCTTTTCTCAATGGAGAATTGGAGGAGGAAGTATATGTTGAACAACCTCCAGGCTTTGTAGATCCCAAATATCCTAATCATGTCTAAATGCTTGATAAAGTACTTTATGGCCTTAAGCAAGCTCCAAGAGTATGGTATGAGACTTTAGCTCAGTTTCTTCTGGAAAGTGGATTTAACAGAGGAACTATAGACAAAACACTGTTCTACCTCAACCATGGAAAGGAATTACTTCTGGTTCAGATATATGTTGATGATATCATCTTTGGTTCTACAAATGACAGACTTTGTAAGAAGTTTTCCAAACTGATGCAGTCAAGATATCAAATGAGTATGATGGGGGAACTTAGCTATTTTCTGGGCCTTCAAGTCAAGCAGAATGAAGAAGGCACTTTTATTTGTCAAACCAAGTACACCAGAAATTTGCTGAAGAAATTTGGAATGCAAGATTGTTCAAGTGCATCCACTGCCATGGCCACTGCAAAAAAACTGGATAAGGATACTGGTAAATCAGTAGATATTACTGATTACAAATGTATGATTGGCTCTCTACTCTATCTAAATGCTAGTAGACCTGATATCATGTATGCTACCTGTCTTTGTGCAAGTTTTCAAGCAGATCCAAGAGAACCTCACTTAACAGCTGTGAAACGAATTTTCAAGTATCTTAAGGGAACAGCTGATCTGGGATTGTGGTATCCCAGAGAATCAGATTTTAAACTAATAGGTTACTCAGATGCAGATTTTGCAGGTTACAAAATTGACAGGAAAAGCACAAGTGGAAGCTGCCAATTTCTTGGAGGCAGATTGGTTTCTCGGTTTAGCAAGAAACAAAAGTCAATTTCCACATCAACTGCAGAAGCAGAATACATTGCTGCAGGAAGCTGTTGTGCACAGATTCTTTGGATGAAGAATCAGTTACTGGATTATGGGTTAACATATTTTAAAATCCCTATTTACTGTGATAATCAAAGTGCTATTGCTATGACAGGTAATCCAGTTCAATACTCAATGACAAAGCACATCAGCATTAAGCACCACTTCATAAGGGAACATGTGGATGAAGGTACAGTGGAATTGCACTTTGTTCCAACAGATCAACAACTAGCAGATATCTTCACAAAACCACTGTGTGAAGCTACTTTTACAAGATTGGTAAATAAACTTGGAATGGTTTCAGGTTCTTTCTCTAAATCTGCTTAGCTTTTGTTCTGATGCATCAGACTTTATGATTAGTATTTACAGGAATTACTCTATTTGTGTATTCTGTTCTTAATTGAAAATTGCTTAAGTACTGATTGTTTTTTATGTGAATTTCTAAACTCTGATAGTGAACTGACTGTTTCTGTGACTATTCAATCCTATGAGGATAACTGTGCTAGATGGTGACCTAGTAGTCTTTAACATACTAGAGATCCAATGTTAGAAGTAATTATTTATGTGGAAATCTATTGACACAAGCTGTTAGGTCACACACACTGTAGAGGGGGTGAATACAGTGTAAAATACAATCAAATCGAACTTTAATATCTTAAGTAACAGAAAACAAACTTTATTGAAATAATAAACTCTGTTACAGTATGGAACTGTTAGCTCTCAGTGATGAATAATTATCATGAGAGCTGCTAGGTTACAATGAATAATCTTCTCGAATATGATAACACTTATAGTGTAAACCCTATGTCTGTGTTTATATACTACACAGTTACAAGATAATCGCTAATTGATATGGAATATAATTCTGCTTCCTAAAATATATCAATCAGATATCTTTTCTTCCAAGTATTCTATTCTTCATAGAATTCCTTCTTCATGCATATCTCTTCTTATGTTTATCTCGATCTTCTTTCCTTTAATCAGCTACTGTACTTATCTGAACGTCCTTCAGCACTTAAGTTCTGATATCCATCTTCTGATGATTATCTCCTGATAATATAAGTACTGATATCCTTAAGTCCTGACTTCCAGTATAAGTACTGATTTCCAGTTAAGTACTGATTTGTCCTGTTAAGTAAGATCTGAAAACTAAATATAAATTATATTAGCCATGACATTATCAAATATATCTAACAATCTCCCCCAACTTGTAAATTAGCATAATATACAAGTTTAACAGATATTTGATGATGTAAAAAACATTAAGTACAAATGCATGAGAATTAGACTAGATAACTACAACTTACAGCCCTTAAAGCTTTACCAACATTTAACTTCTGATAACAGCTTCAGTCTGTACAAATATCAGAATTTAAGCAGTTATAGATCTTGACTTGGCTTCATCTTCTGATCTCTCTGATGTCAGGAGTTTTTCTGAGATAGTTCTTCAACAAACATCTCTCAGCATATCTAAGTTCATCAATCATTCTCCTTTTAGCATCTTTAAGCTCTACAGTATCTTCACCAATTTGAAAAATTGCAGCCCTGAGATCATTAATCTTTGCTTTTTTTATATCCTGATCCAGGCTGATCAAATAAGTTTTATCAGACTCAAGATTGAATTCCACAGCCCTGTAACCTAGAAAGGTAGTTATAATTTAAGCAGAATTAGGCTTCATTTCAACTATATCACCCTTGTGATCTCTGTAGTTTGGAACATATGTGCTGTCAGACTTAACAGAATAAAGCCTTTTTTGTCTCTGAATCTGATCCTTCAAATAGTTTGCAGCACTTCCTGTCAATCTGTCATCCACTTCAAGTAAGAACAGTACATGCTCCAATTCTTCAAAATACTTCAATGGAATGACATTTTGCCTTATATGATAAACCCTACCATCTGTCATGAAGTACAACAAGATGTGTTCTTTCAAGTAGGTATGGTAAACCATTTGTACAGATTCTAGTTGATTCAATCTCTCAGGAGTTGCTCCAATACCTGGTTCACTCAAGGAAGTTGGATCATTGGTAGTGTTATGTATTCTTCTTTCATCAGCACTTCCCAATCCAGTTTTATCTCTTGCTTCATTTCCAGTAACTACTCTTACTTCAAAACCACTTGCAGCAGTCTTCAAAGGTTGGGTCTGTTTTGCTTTAGTGAAACCTGGTAGGAGTGTCTTTGGTCTATCTTCTGATATCAAGTTAACTTGAGCTGTGTCAGAGGTTGCTTGCTTCTTTGAAATATCAGAACTTACTTTATCTTGACTCTGAACAACTTGAGCCATGTCAGAGGTTGTTTTAAGAACTTTTCTTGAAGTCAGAGCAAGATCATCCTTTTCATCAGTGATTTTTTCATTCTCAGGAGGCATATAAACCTTGATAGGTTCACCAACCTTTTCTTTACCCTTGGATTTTGGATCTTTCTGTGGTTGTGATTTAGCCAATGTTGCTTCAGCATTTGTCCTTTCTTTTATCACAATGCCTTTTACTTTTGGAAGTATCTTTTTACCAGAAGCTTCAGATTTAGATATGGCTTTTTCCGATTTATGTCTGGCTTCTTCTTCCATTAAACTCTCCAAGTCCATTCCTGGATTTTCCTGAAGAAATAACTGTCTTGATATTTCTTCATCAAGATCTAAAAGTTCATCAGAACTTATTCTTTTACCAGCAGCAGAACTAATTCTTTTCCCAGTATCAGAACTTGTCCTGTGACTTGTGATTTCAGCTTTTCTTGATGTGAAACCTCTACCTTGACTATGACCTCTACCCATTCCAGAGTTTCCTTGATCATCCTTTTCATCATCCTTCCCTTTCAGTGTCTTGTCAGTCTTGCATTTGGACTTAATTACTTTCTCCCCCTTTTTGGCATCAGCAGGTAGTAGAAGAGAGACAAGCAATTCCACTGAGGCTTGGATTTCATTAAGTTATGATTGCTGAGTAGCTTGATTTTTCAGAATATCATCAATCTGAGCTTGTTGAGTATCTTGAGTCTTCTCAATATAAGCAATCATGTCAAAGGTAGGTTGGAAGAACTTTTTCTTATCAATCTTTCGAACTTGTTCCTGTTTGATAAATTCTTCCAGAATCTTGTATAGCTCTGCATGAGTAGTTGAATGAAGACCTTGTAGATGTTTAGTACTCAATGCAGTGACTCTAAGATGGGTTTTGAAATCATCAAAATTTAACATTTCATCAGCTTTAGTCAAGTGCTCAGCAAGATGCTTTTCATTTGGAACACAGGAAACTGAGTTCCATTCCTAAATCCACTCCTGTCCTGTAGGAGTTTCACTCCAAGGCACTGGTGCTTCTCTGGTAACAAACTTCTTAACAAGTTCATACTTAAGAATAGTTTGTTGAGGAGCATGTCCTGAAGGACCTGCTTCATCAGCATCTACAGTTGGAGCAGCATCACCAGTATCTCCAGCATTTGCAGCATCAGAACTTAAAGAATCAGTATCTTCTGATAAAACAACAGTGTGAGTAGCAATGGAGACTTCAGCATCCTCTAATTGTTGATCTGGTCCTAAGTTCCGATCAACAGCCATATCCTGATGCTCACCTAAATTCTGATCATCAGCATCTAGATGCAGAGAAGGTGTAGTAGATAACTCTGGAGTTGGAACAGCATCTGTAACAGGTGTTGTTGATGGATTATTTGCTGTTGGAGCTTCTAAGAGAGTTACTTCAGGCACAACCAAGTTTTGAACATCAATATCAGTACTTGTGCCTGGATCAACAGGAGATACAGATGGTGTGTTGACCTTTTCAGAAACAGCTTCCTGAGATGGAGTTGATGGAGAAGAAGTGACTTTAGCAAATTCCTTTTCTTGTGAGATCAGAGATTCCTGATCCCCTTCCTGAGTTGATGCTTCTTCATCATCTGAAACAGGTCTTTTTGCCCTCTGTTTCTTGTATCTCTTGGAAGATTTTGATTCCTTGGGAGTTTCAGGAACTGTCATTCTTCTAAGCCTCTTTAGAAGCCTAGATCCCCCAATTCCAGAATCCTTCTGAGAAGTCACTTGCTCAGCTTCTTTAACTACAGGTTCTGAAGAAGGAACATGTTCCTCAGTATCAGATTCATCTCTCAAAGCAATCTTCCTTCTTTTTTGAGGTGTTTGAGGAACAGTCGTTGTCCTCTTAGGTTTGGAAGATGAAGGCTTCACAGTAGGTGCTGAGGGATGAGGTTCTGATGGTTGAACATCAGGATAAAGTGCAGTGTACTTAACAGGGTCATAGGTGATTAAGGCTTGTTTGACAGATAAAGGTATTAAGAGGGGTCTTAACACAGCCTTCTTATTATCAGTAGATAACAAATCAGTGAAAGCTCTTTTAACTATTCTGAAGGATGGAATTAAATCACCAAAACTTTGGGGCTGATTACAACAGATCCTATGAATAAGCTGACAAAATCTGGCAAAATATACAGTATTTCGATCTTCTGTCATCCTTTACCCAATAAAACCTAAGACATCACTTGCATAATCAAAATCAGTTTGATTTATAAGAGCATACCCGATTTGTTGGCTGAATATGGGAATTGCATCGAAATTTGAGCATTTGTTGGCAAAAACCTTGGTAATGCAGTCAAAGAAGAAACTTCATTCCCTCCTTATGAAAGATCTCTTCAACTTGCCAAGCTTTGCCAATGTTCCTTCATATCCTAGACTGGCCATCATGTTCTGAAGAACTGGTTCGTCAACAGTAGAATAAACACAGTTCTCAGGTAGCTGCAGTGCTTGTCGAACCGTAGACAAAGTCACAACATACTCATTTTCCCCTGATGAAAAGATAATACTCGGGGACCCTTGAGCACCACCATCATCATATACTCCACTCCTCCAGAACTCCAGTACTTGAACTCCAGAGACTGATTCAGGCTCACTTAGAGCGTACCCAATATCAGAATTAGTGAGAAAATCCTGAATGAAATGAAGTTCAGAGGGTGCCTCTGACGTGTTAAGTATAGCAGAGAAGTTATTAGGAACAAACTTTACGCCATGGAAGATTATGTCCTTGGGTGCCATTAAAATTTGAGAGAAGTGCGGTTGCCTGTATTGTGTTTGAGAAAATGTCTATATGAAAAATCGTTAGTAGATGAGAAAGGAGAAAATTAAAGAGAGAGAGATAAAAGAGAAAAGTAAATAAAAGATTTGACAATCTTTTCTCTCCGTTATACATAAAAAGTAACCGTTGGGACACCTGGCAGACATGCATTTAAAAGTAGTGGAACATACCTTGACAACTGTCATACATAGATAAGGCAAGAAGTAATGGGCACGGTAAATAAGCAATAATTCCCACCCACTTGCAGTTTTTCAAGGAAAAACCGTTCCACTTACCCAGATATTCCATTAATCAAGGTGAATCAGTTTTAATGCAAAATTGAAACTGTTCCCACTTATTCAAATTATTTTTCACTGCAACATTAATATTCTGAAAATAAATCAAGTGAAAATGACCAAGATAAATCAGATGAGTAAGTACTGATAAAGGAAAATCAGAACTTAAATTAACACAGTATTTATATGGCATCAGAATATGAATATGTAACAGGATTTAACAATGCATTAAAATATCTCAGAGACAAAATCTTGAAACAAAAACAAATTTCATTAATATATCAAGAGAATACATTCATGAAATTGAAATTACATCAGAACTTATACAAGATTTCCCTAAGCTGCTAAACCTAATGTCAACAGCCTTTGTCCTAGCTCAAGAAGCAGGGTAAGGCTGATGATGAAGAAAAATAGGAAGAAGAAAATAAATCATTTCTTCTTCCTACTCTCGATAAACAGAATGGCGAGTCGAATGATTCGCTCTTGCTGGCGGAGAGCTTCCAACCTTTCCTCCTCCAATCGCTCCAGACGGCGATGGTAATCCATATAGAAGAACAGGAGGTGGGTGAGTACCTCCTGGGGAACAGAGTCCCAAATCTCATCAGGAATGGCAGTAACGTGCCATTCCTACTGCCAATCGGCACAGCTTAGCTCCATATTGAAGGTTTCGTAGTTCAAAAACATGTTGTATCTGACCATGGTGTTTTTGATAGAAAAAGTAGAGGGGGTGAATACAGTGTAAAATACAATCAAATCGAACTTTAATATCTTAAGTAACAGAAAACAAACTTTATTGAAATAATAAACTCTGTTACAGTATGGAACTGTTACCTCTCAGTGATGAATAATTATCACGAGAGCTGCTAGGGTTACAATGAATAATCTTCTCGAATATGATAACACTTATAGTGTAAACCTTATGTCTTTGTTTATATACTACACAGTTACAAGATAATCGCTAATTGATATGGAATATAATTCTGCTTCCTAAAATATATCAATCAGATATCTTTTCTTCCAAGTATTCTATTCTTCATAGAATTCCTTTTTCATGCATATCTCTTCTTATGTTTATATCGATCTTCTTTCCTTTAATCAGCTACTGTCCTTATCCGAACGCCCTTCAGCTCTTAAGTTCTGATATCCATCTTCTGATGATTATCTCCTGATAATATAAGTACTGATATCCTTAAGTCCTGACTTCCAGTATAAGTACTGATTTCCAGTCTAGTACTGATTTCCAGTTAAGTACTGATTTGTCCTGTTAAGTAAGATCTGAAAACTAAACATAAATCATATTAGCCATGACATTATCAAATATATCTAACACAAGCAAATTCTGATATTGAGCTTAGTCACGTTTACTTTGTCTATCTTATTACTAAGTCAAAAACTAGAATACTGCTTCTCATCTGTTAAGTTCTGAAGTTAGTAAATCTGATGGATGTACTAAGTGCTGATAAACCTCACTCATCAAAAGAAAAAGTAAAAGAAACAAGGAATAAAAATCAGGTACTCCTTTGAGATCTAGAGTAAAAATGTGGAAGGGACGACCCAAGTGCATTGCTGGTATTAAGTAATATGCATCAGAAAGTAAATAATTATTTTTCTTGGTGACTTTTCACACTCTATGATTACTGGACAAATACTCTGATAAAAGCATAAATTCTGATAAGCAGTCGTGTCTCACTTACACTGAGAAGCCACTGTAAAATAGAATTTCAAAAGATGCATAAAATAAGCACAAAACAGTTGAGGTGGACTCGTGCATGAACTCATTCAAAAGTAAACTTCAGAATAAATGACAGATTTTTAGTAAAGTTCTTAGTTATGCCTTATTTCTAAGATGTACTGAAGTGAATCAGACTTTACTCTTTGTCTGATATTTTGCTTAATGCACACACTTACACTCCATATGAATGATGAAAATTACTGTGGCGTTCAATGTTGTTTTAGATGAACAATTTCTGTGTCAGATTGCATAAATTCTGAGGACAAGTCCTGATGGAAGTTCTGATAAATAAGTTCTGAAGAACCGAAATCAGAATTTGTATGAAGAATCACAGAGATAGGCATTCATTTTTCAAGTTAAGAAATCATATTCTGATGACTGTTAAGTTCTGATATAAGTCTAAATGCTGATATTAAATTCTGATCCTCTATTTGACTTATTTGTGGTTAAAATCTAAAACAATCTTATTTTAAATCAGAATATGTACGGGTGAGATATTAACAGTCAATACAATTAGGGTTAGTGGAACACGTACATGTACAATAATATTTACTTGTTTCTTGTGCGCATTAAACCCTGTTTTACACTTCTAATGACTGTTTTTCTTCTTCCCAATCTAGGGAGACGAGGTAGAATTATTTCTACCTGTCATCATTAAATTTCCTTGCGTCTCCTGGCATTCTATTGCCTATATAAACCAACACCTCACATCAGCCTACACATCATTTCTTTTCTCACATACTCACTCTCTTTTCCTTCATACCAACACAATCATGGTCAACTACAATATATTTTTAAACTATGAGACCTTCAACATGGAGTTGAGCTGTGAGGACTGGCAGCAGGAATGGCATGTTACTACCATTCCTGATGAGATTTGGGACTCGGTTCCCCAGGAGGTTCTCACACACCTCCTGTTCTTTTATATGGACTACCATCGCCATCTAGAGCGATTGGAAGAAGAAAGGCTGGAAGCTCTCCGTCAACAAGAGCGAATCATTCGACTCGCTATTCTTTTTGTAGAGAGTCGGAAGAAGAAATAATTTGCTTTCTTCTTCCTGTTTTTCTTCATCGTCAGCTTTGTCTAGCTTCTTAGCAAAGGACAAAAGCTGTTGATGTTGGAGTTTGTAGTTTAGGACAGTCTTGTAATGTTCTGATGTAAATTTCAATTTCATGAATGTATTCTCTTAATATATTAATGAAATTTTATATTTTTGCAAGATTTTGTCTCTGAGATGTTTTAAATTCTGCTGCATTTTTAAATCCTGATATATCCATATTCTGATGACCATTTTCATTACTGATATAAATTAAGTTATGATTTTAAAATATCAGTACTTGTTTACTTGATTTATTTATTTTGGTCATTCTCACACTTGAATATTTTTATAGAATATTGGTTTTGCAGTGAAAATAATTAAATAAGTGGGAACAGTTTAAATTTTGAATTAAAACTGACTTACCTCAATTAATGGGATTACTTGGTATGTGGAACGGTTTTTCCTTGAAAAACTGCATGTGATAAGTAATGATTATTGTTTTCCCGTGCCTATTAACTATTCATTATTGCTGCATGTCTGACAGGTGTCCAACGGTTATTTTTTAACCATGTATAAGTAAAAGAGAGAGAAGATTATACAATCTTTTATTTACTTTTACACTTTATCTCTCTTTCTTTACTTTTATTCTCTCTCATCTCCTGACGTTGGTTTTCATACAGACATTTTATCAAATACCTTACAGGCAGCCTTAATTCTCAATTTTTTTCTCATGGCACCTAAGGATTTGATTATAGATGGAGCCAAGTTTGTTCCCAACAACTATGCTGCAATCCTAAATCATGATGAAGCTCCGATCTTGCACACAGTGAAATTGGGTATGCATTGACCCAACCACCAGTCTTTTCAAGCCAACAAGTTCTGACATTTTGGCGGACTGGGCATTTTGATAATGGTGGTGCTACTGGTACTCCCAACATTGTTTTTGAAGTCAATGATGTTGAAAATGTGGTAGCTCCTGGAACAGTTCGTAAAGCTCTACATTTACCAGAAGGCTGCATTTTCTCAACACCGGAGGAACCAGTTCTATAGCAGCTCATGGCCAATTTGGGGTATGCGAATAGTTTGGCTAAGCTTGGACAGTTGAAACGAGCTCATATCAGAAAGGAATGGAGCTTTTTCTTCGACTGCATCACTAAAGCCTTCGGGAATAAGTGCTCCAACTTTGATGCCATTCCAATAATGAGTCAGCACATCGGGTATGCTATTATTAACCAAACTCATTTTGATTTTGCAAGTGTTGTGCTAGGTTTTATAGGGGATAGGATGACAGAGGATAGGAATGTTGTCTACTTTGCTAGATTCTGTCAGCTTATATATAATATCTGTTGTGCTGATGAACCCCAACCTACCACTGACTTATTTCCACCCTTTAAACTTGCAAAACGGGCTTTTAATGATTTGGTAAATGCTGACCTTAAGAAAACGGTGGTTAGACCTTTATAGATTCCTCAGTCTATAAAACAGATCCTGGTAAATGCTGATCCTCAAACCTATAGATCTGTTTATCCTGATGTACAACCTACCACCACATCCCAAACACCACAACAACCATCAGTACATACCACTCATACATCTATACCTCAATCCTCTATCAGAACACATCTCAAACCTTCACAGATAGCTCAACCTTCATCATCAGCACAAACTGTGAAGCCTTCATCTTCCAAGCCTAAGAGGACAAAGACTGTCCCTCAGACACCACAGAAGAGAAGGAGGATTGTTCTGAGAGATGAGTCTGATAGTGAGGAACAGGTTTCTGCATCAGAACCTGTTATTAAAGAAACTGAGAAGGTCCCTTCTCAGAAGGATTCTGGAATTGGGGGATCTAAGCTTCTCAAAAGGCTTAGAAGAATGACTTCTGCTGAACCTCCCAAGGAATCCCCACCTTCAAAGAGATACAAGAAACAGAGAGCTAAAAGGCCAGCTTCCGATGATGAGGAAGCAGCAGCTAAGGAAGGAGATCAGGAATCTCTGATCTCAAAAGAACCAGAATTTGCTGAAGCTACTGCATCTCCCTCTCCATTGTCCACAACTCAGGAAGCTGCTACATACAAGGTAAACACACCATCTGTGTCTCCTGTACATGAAACTGTATCTCCTGTAGACCCATGCATAAGTGCTGAAATTGATATTCACAACCTGGTTGTGCCTGAGGTTCTCTACTTAGAAGCTCCTATAGCAATTAATCCATCAACAACACCTTTTACTGATGCTACTCAAACTCCAGAATTGTCTACAACACCTTCTCTGCATCTAGATGTTGATGATCAGAATATAGGTGAGCATCAGGATATGGCTATTGATCAGAACTTGGAAACAGATCAGCACTTAGAGGATGATGCTGAAGCCTCAATTGCTTCTCATACTATTGTTTTATCAGAAGATGCTGATTCTGTCAGTTCTGATGCTTCAAATGCTGATACTACTGGTGATGCTGCTACTAATACAGATCCTGATGAAGCTGGTCCTTCAAGACATGTACCTCAACAAATTGTTCATAAATCTGAACTAGTTAAGAAGTTTGTTACTAGAGCAGCACCAGTACCTTGGAGTGAAACTCCTAGAGGACATGAGTGGAATAAGGAATGGAACTCAGTTACCTTTGTTCCATCTAACAAGATTCTTGCTGAGCACTTGGCAAAAGCTGATGAAATGTTAATTAAAGATGATTTCAAGACACAGCTTCGAGTCACTGCATTGAGTACTAGACATCTGCAAGGTCTCCATTCAACAACTCATGCAGAGTTATATAAAATTCAGGAAGAATTGCTCAAGCAAGAAACGATTAAGAAAATTGAAAAGAAAACTTTCTTCCAACCAACCTTTGACAGAGTTGTTTACATTGAGAAGACCCAAGAGAAGCAACAGTCCCATATTGATGATATTTTGAAAAATCAAGCTTCTCAGCAATCTCAACTCGATGAAATCCAAGCCTTAGTGGAATTGCTTGTCTCTCTTCTCTTACCTGCTGATGCCAAAAAAGGGGAGAAAGTAATTAAGTCCAAATGCAAAACTGATCAGACACTGAAGAGGAAGGATGATGAAAAAGATGACCAGGGAAACTCTGGAATGGGTGGAGGTCATGGTCAAGGTAGATGTTTCTCATCAAGAAGAGCTGAAATTACAAGTCACAGGACAAGTTCTGAAGCTGGAAAAAGAATTACTTCTGCTACTGGTAAAAGGATAAGTTCTGATGAACTTTTGGATCTTGATGAAGAAATATCAAGACAACTATTTCTTGAAGAAAATCCAGGACTGGACTTTGAGAGACTGATGGAAGAAGAAGCTAGACTTAAGTCAGAAAAAGTCAAATCTAAATCTGAAGCTTCTGTTGGTAAAAAGAAACTTCCAATGGCCAAATGCATTGTGATAAAAGAAAGAACAAATCCTGAAGAAACCAAGGCTAAATCACAATTGCAGATAGATCCAAGGTCCAAGGGCAAAGAGAAAGTTGGTGAACCTATCAAGGTTTATGTGCCTCCTGTGGATGAAGAAATTACTGTTGAAGATGCTGATCTTGCTCTGACTTCAAAAAAAATTTCTAAGATAACCTCTGACATGACTCAAGTTGTTCAGAGTCAAGATATAGTTAATTCTAATATCTCAAAGAAGCAAGTAACCTCTGACATTGCTCAAGTTAACTTGATATCAGAAGATAAATCAAAGGAAACCTCTGACATTGCTCATGTTAAACCTTCAAAGATACTCCTACCAGGATTCACCAAAGCCAAACAGACTCAACCTTTGAAGACTGTTGTAAGTGGTTTTGAAGCAAGAGTGGTTAATGGAAAGGAAGCACGAGATAAATCTGGATTGGGTAGTGCTGATGAAAGAAGAATACAGAACAAAACCAATGATCCAACTTCCTTAAGTGAACCAGGTATTGGAGCAACTCCTGAAAGATTGAATCAACTAAAATCTGTACAAATGGTTTACCATACTTACTTGAAAGAACACATCTTGTTGTACTTCATGACAGATGGTAGGGTTTATCATATAAGGGAAAATGCCATTCCACTGAAGTATTTTGAAGAATTACAATATGTATTATTCTTACTTCAAGTGAATGACAAAATAACAGAAAGTGCTGCAAACTATTTGAAGAGTCAAATTCAGAGACTGAAAAGGCTTTATTCTGTAAAGTCTGATAGCATATATCTTCCAAAGTACAGAGATCACAAGGGTGATATTGTTGAGATGAAGCCTAACTCTGCTAAGATTATAACTACCTTTCTGGGTTAAAAGGCTGTGGAATTCAATCTTAAGTCTGACAAGGCATATTTGATCAGACTTGATCAGGACATAAGGAAAGCTAAAATTAATGATCTCAGGGCTGCAATCTTTCAAACTGGTGAAGATTCTACAGAAATTAAAGATGCTAAAAGGAGGATGATTGATGAACTCAGATATGCTGAGAAATGTTTATTAAAGAACAATCTCAGAATAACTCCTGACATCAGAGAGATCAGAAAGTGAAGCCAAGTCAAGATCTACAACTGCTCAAATTCTGATATGAATACAGACTGAAGTTGTTATCAGAAGTAAAAGTTGGTAAAGCTTTAAGGACTGTAAGTTGTAGTTATCTAGTCAAATTCTCATGCATTTGTACTTAATGTTTTTGACATCATCAAATATCTTTTAAACTTGTATATTATGCTAATTTACAAGTTGGGGGAGATTGTTAGATATATTTGATAATGTCATGTCTAATATGATTTATGTTTAGTTTTCAGATCTTACTTAAATATGACAAATCAGTACTTAACTGAAATCAGCACTTATACTAAAGTCAGAACTTAAGTCATCAGTACTTAAGGTTCAGGAGGTATTTATCAGAAGATAATATCAGGACTTAAAGGAAACGTTCAGATAAGGAAGGCGGCTGATTGAAAGGAAAAGAAGATCAAGATAAACGTAAGAAGAGATATGCATGAAGAAGGAATTCTATGAAGAATAGAATACTTGGAAGAAAAGATATCTGATTGATATATTTTAGGAAGCAGAATTATATTCCATATCAATTAGCGATTATCTTGTAACTGTGTAGTATATAAACACAGACATAGGGTTTACACTATAAGTGTTATCATTATGGAGAAGATTATTCATTGTAACCCTAGCAGCTCTCGTGATATTTGTTCATCACTGAGAGAGGACAGTTCCATACTGTAACAGAGTTTATTGTTTTGAATAAAGTTTGTTTTCTGTTACTTTTGTTATTAGAATTTGATTTGATTGTGCTATATACTGTATTCACCCCCCTCTACAGTGTGTGTGACCTAACAGACCTGATATCATGGATGCTACCTGTCTTTGTGCAAGATTTCAAGTAGATCCAAGAGAACCTCACTTAAAAGCTGTGAAAAGAATTTTTAAATATCTTAAGGGTACAGCTGATCTGGGATTATGGTACCCTAGAGAATCAGACTTTAAGCTAATAGGTTACTCAGATACAGATTTTGCAGGATGCAAAATTGACAGGAAAAGCACAAGTGGAAGCTACCAATTTCTTGGAGGCAGATTAGTTTCTTGGTTTAGCAAGAAACAAAAGTCAATTTCCACATCAACTGCAGAAGCAGAGTACATTGCTGCAGGAAGCTGTTGTGCACAGATTCTTTGGATGAAGAATCAGTTACTGGATTATGGGATAACATATTTTAAAATCCCTATTTGCTGTGATAATCAAAGTGATATTGCTATGACAGGTAATCCAGTTCAACACTCAATGACAAAGCACATCAGCATTAGGTACCACTTCATAAGGGAACATGTGGATGAAGGTACAATGGAATTGCACTTTGTTCCAACAGATCAACAACTAGCAGATATCTTCACAAAACCACTGTGTGAAGCTACTTTTACAAGATTGGTAAATGAACTTGGAATGGTTTCAGGTTCTTTCTCTAAATCTTCTTAGTTTATGTTCTTTTACATCAGACTTTATGATCAGTATTTACATATATTACTATCTTTGTGTATTCTGTGCTTAAATTGAAATTTGCTTAAGTGTTGTTTGTTGTCTGATGTGAACTTCTAAACTCTGATAGTGATATGAATTTTTTCTGTGACTATTCAATCCAATAAGGATAACTGTGCTAGATGCTGACCTAGTAGTCTTTAATATACTAAAGATCCCATATATGAAGTAGTTGTTTATGTGGAAATCTTTTAACACAAGCAAATTCTGATATTGAGCTTAGTTAAGTTTACTTTGTGTATCTTATTACTAAGTCAAAAACTAGAATAGTGCTTCTTCTCTGTTAAGTTCTGATGTTAGTAAATCTAGTGGATGTACTAAGTGCTGATAAGCCTCACTTATCAAAAGAAAAAGCAAAGAAAAGAAATAAAAATCAGGTACTCCTTTGAGATCTAGAGTAAAAATGTGGAAGGGAAGACCCAAGTGCATTGCTGGTATTAAGTTATATGCATTAGAAAAGCAAAATAAATATTTTCTTGGTGACTTTTCACACTCTATGATTACTGGAGAAATACTCTGATAATAGCATAAATTCTGATAAGCAGTCGTGACTCACTTACACTGAGAAGCCACTGTAAAAAGGAATTTCAAAAGATGCATAAAATGAGCACAAAACAGTTGAGGTGGACTCATGCATGAACTCATTCTGTAGTAGACTTCAGAATAATGACAGATTTTGAGCAAAGTTCTTAGTTATGCCTTATTTCTAAGATGTACTGAAGTGAATCAGACTTTAATCTTTATCTGATATTTAGCTTAATGCACACACATACACTCCATGTGAATGATGAAAATTACTGTGGTGATAAATGTTATTTTCGATGAACAGTTTAAGTGTCAGTTGCATAAATTCTGAAGAAAAGTTCTGATGAAAGTTCTAATGATTAAATTCTGATGACACCATATCAGTATTTGTGTGAAGAATTACAGAAATAGACATTCACTTTTCGAGTTAAGGAGTCATGTTCTAATGACTGTTAAGTTCTGATATAAGTCTAAGTTCTGATATTAAATCCTAATTCTTTACTTGACTTATTTGTGGTTCAATCTAAAGCAGTCATATTTAAAATCAGGATATGTTTGGGTGAGATATAAACAGTCAACATAATTTGGGTTAGTGGTACTCGTAAATGAATAAGTAATTTTTACTTGTTTCGTGTGTTCATTAACTCCTGCTTTAAGCTTCCAATGGCTGTTATTATTACTCATCAGTCTAGGGAGTCGAGGGGTCATTATTTTTACTTGTAATTGTTGCCCAGTCCTCGCGTCCCTTGGTATTCCATTGGCTATTTAAACCAACGATTCATTCCAACCAACACATCCTTCACTTTCTCACAAACTCATTCTCTCTTTATTTATATCAACAA
The DNA here is from genome assembly GCF_009905375.1 of Apium graveolens. Taxonomy (NCBI): domain Eukaryota; kingdom Viridiplantae; phylum Streptophyta; class Magnoliopsida; order Apiales; family Apiaceae; genus Apium; species Apium graveolens. The sequence goes on from NC_133650.1 coordinate 159,178,136, forward strand.
AAATGGTCCAGTTCAACATGTTCTTGAACTATGAAAATCTCACTATTGAGTTGAGTTGTGCTGACTGGCAGCAGGAGTGGCATGTCACTGCCATTCCTGATGAACTCTGGAATTCAGTTCCACAAGAAGTTCACACTGAACTCTTGTTTTTATCAATGTAGTATCATCTCCATCTTGATAGATTGGAAGAAGAATGGAGAGAAGCTCTCCGTTAGCAAGAACGGATCATCCGTCTTGCAGTGCTTTTCATCAGCAGCAGAAAGAGTTAGTCGTTAGGCTTCCTAGCTTAGGACTAAAACTGTTTATGTTAGGAATTTTAAACTAGGGCAATCTTGTAATTTTATGCATGTAATTTAAGTTTCATGAAATGTATTAATTTGATATATTAATGAAATTTTACTTTATTGCAAGATTTTGTCTCTGAGTCATTTAATATTCTGCTGAACTTTTAAAGCCTGATACTAATCATATTCTGATGACCTGTTAAATTCTGATAATAATAAAGTTCTGATGCTGACGTGCAGTATTTATTTACTTGGTTTATTTTTGGTCATTACGTCATTGGTCATATTTTTTTTAGAATATTGGTAAAACAGTAATACTCATTTATTTAGTGGGAATAATTTTTTTTAAAAACTGAACGTACTTGATTAATGGGATTACTTGGTTAGTGGAACGGCTTTTATCCTTGAAAAACTGCATGTGATAAGTAATGATTACTGAATACCCGTGCCCATTAATTATCTTTTACTGCTGCATGTCTGACAGGTGTCACAACGGCTATTTTTTTACCATGTATAAGTAAAAGAGAGAAAAGATTGTAAAATCTTTTATTCACTTTTCTACTCTATCTCTCTCTTTTTACTCTTATACTCTCTCATATTCACTAACGCTTTATCATACAGACATTTTATCAAACACCTTACAGGCCATCTTATTTCTCACTTATTTCTCATGGCACCTAAGGATTTAATTGTTGATGGAGCCAAGTTTGTACCTAATAACTGTGCTGCAATCTTGAACAAGGATGATGCTCCATCTGATTTGCACTTTGTGCAAGTTTTTAAACAAATAGTGAGATTTGGTATGCTTTGACTCAACCTCAAAATATTTCAAGCCAACAAGTTCTGACGTTTTGGCGAACTGGTATTTTTGATGATGGTGGTGCTACTGGTACTCTAAGCATCGTATTTGAAGTCAATGATGTTGAGCATATGGTTACTCTTGGAGTAGTTCGTAAAGCTCTTCACTTACCAGAAGGCTGTACTTTTTCAACAGTGGAGGACCCTGTTCTACAGCAGCTCATGGCCAGTTTGGATTATGAGAAAAGTTTGGGCAAGCTTGGACAGTTGAAAAGGGCAAATATCAGGAAGGAATGGAGCTTTTTCTTCGATTGTATCACTAAGGAATTCGCCAATAAGTGCTCCAACTTTGATGCCATTCCAATTATGAGTCAGCAAATCGGGTATGCTCTTATTCATCAAACTCGCTTTGATTTGCAAGTGCAGTGCTAGGATTCATAGGGGATAGGATGACAGAGGATAGGAATGTAGTATACTTTGCTAGATTCTGTCAGCTTATATATAATTTCTACTGTGATGATGAACCCCAACCTACCACTGATTTAATTCCACCCTTTAAGCTTGCAAAAAGGGCTTTTAATGATTTGTTAAATGCTGACATTAAGAAGAAAGTGGTTAGACCCTTACAGATACCTCAGTCTGTAAAACAGATTCTTGTAAATGCTGATCCTCAAACCTACACTTCTATTTATTCTGATGTTCAACCCACCAGCATATCTCAGCCACCACAACAAACATCAGAACATACCACACCTACACCTCAAACTTCTCAACCTTCACCATCAGCACATCCTGTGAGGCCTTCATCTTCCAAACCTAAGAGGACAAAGATTGTACCTCAGACACAATAGAAGAGAAGGAGGATTGTTCTGAGAGATGAGTCAGACAGTGAGGAACAGGTTCCAGTGACAGAACCTGTTGTTGTAGAAGCTGAGAAGGTCTCTTCTCAAAAGGATACTGGAATTGGGAGTTCTATGCTTCTTAAAAGGCTTAGAAGGATGTATTCTGATGAAACTCCCAAAGTCTCTCCACCTTCAAAGAGATACAAGAAACAAAGAGCTCACAGGGACAGGGCTAAGTCAGTTTCATAAGATGAGGAAGCAGCAGCTAAGGAAGGAGATCACGAATCTCTGATCTCAAAAGAGCCAATTATTGAAGCTACCGCATCTCCACCTCCATTGTCACCAATTCAGGAAACTGCTCAAGACAGAGTATCTACACCTCCTGTGTCTCCTGTAATTCAACCAGTACATACTGAAGTCCCAGGTACAAGTGCTGAGATTGATATTCACAACTTGATTGTGCCTGAGGTTCTGTGCTTATAAGCTCCAACAGCTCCAATCACTCCACCGACAACACCAATTCTTGATGCTGATTTTAATCCAGAAATGCCTACAACACCTTCTCTGCATCTAGATACTGAAGATCAGATTTTAGGTGAGCATCAGAATATGGATATTGATCAGAACTTAGTAGAAGATCAGCACTTAGAGGATGATGTTGAAGCCTCAATAGCATCTCATACTGTTCTTTTATCAGAGGATGTTGACTTTGTAAGTTCTGATGCTGCAAATGTTGATGATACTGGTAATGCTGCTACATATGTAGATGCTGATGCAGCTGGTCCTTCTGGACATGCACCTCTACAAGCTCCTTCAAAAGCTGAACTAGTTAAGAAGTTTGTTACAGGGGAAGCACCAGTACCTTGGAGTGAAACTCCTAGAGGACAGTAGTGGACTAAGAAGTGGAACACAGTTACCTTTGTTCCTTCTGAAAAAATTCTTGCTGAGCACTTGGCAAAAGCTGATGAGATGCTAGTTAATGATGATTTCAAGACACTGCTAAGAGTTACTGCATTGAGTACTAGACACCTTCAAGGTCAACACTCAACAACTCATGCCGAGGTGCATAAAATTCAAGAAACTTTACTCCAGCAAGATATGAATGTGAAACTTGAAAAGAAAAGGTTTTTCCAACCTACCTTTGACAGAATTGCCTACATTGAGAAAACTCAAAAGAAGCAACAAGCTCAAATTGAAAAAATTCTGAAGAATCAAGCTTCTCACCAAAATCAACTCAATGAGATCCAATCCTCAGTGGAATTGCTTGTCTCTCTTCTTTTACCTACTGATGCCAAAAAGGGGGAGAAAGTGATTAAGTCCAAATGCCAACCTATTAAGACACTGAAGGGAAAGGATGATGGGAAAGATGACCAGGGAAACTCTGGAATGGGTGGAGGTCATGGTCAAGGTAAAAGTCTTTCATCAAGTAGAACTGGAACTACAAGTCAAAGAACAAGTTCTGATACTGGGAAAAGAATAACTTCTGATACTGGTAAAAGGATAAGTTCTGATGAACATCTGGAACTTGATGAGGAAATTTCAAGACAGTTATTTCTGAAAGAAAATCCAGGAATGGACTTTGAGAGTCTAAAAGAAGAAGAAGCTAGACTTAAGTTAGAAAAAGTCAACTCCAAATCTGAAGCTTCTGTTGTTAAAAAGAAACTTCCTAAGGCTAAAGGCATTGTGATAAAAGAAAGGATAAATCCTGAGGCAACCAAGGCCGAATCACAAATGCAGATAGATCCAAGGTCGAAGGGCAAAGAAAAAGCTGGTGAACCTATAAAGGTTTATGTGCCTACTATGGATGAAGAAATATCTGATGAAGATGCTAATCTTACTCTGGTTTCAAAGAAGATTTCTCAAGCAACCTCTGACATGGCTCAATTTGTTCAGAGTCAAGATATAGTAAGTTCTGATATGACACTGAAGCAAGCAACCTCTGACATAGCTCAAGTTGACTTAATATCAGAAGATAAGTTAAAGGAAACCTCTGACATTGCTCATGTTAAATCGTCAAAGTTACTCCTATCAGGATTCACCAAAGCTAAACATACTCAACCTTTGAAGACTGCAGCAAGTGGTTTTGAAGCAAGAGTTGTTACAAGAAAGGAAGCAAGAGATAAATCTGGATTGGGTAGTGCTGATGAAAGAAGAGTACAGAACACAACCAATGATCCAACTTCCTTGAGTGAACCAGGTGTTGGAGCAACTCCTAAAAGATTGAATCGACTTGAATCTGTACAGATGGTTTACCATACCTTCTTGAAAGAACACATCTTGTTATATTTCATGACAGATGGAAGGGTATACCATATTAGGGAGAATGTTATACCACTGAAGTATTATGAGGAACTAGAACATATTTTATTCCTCCTTCAAGTGAAGAACAGATTAACAGAAAGTGTTGCAAATTATTTGAAGACTCAAATTCAGAGAAAGAAGAAGCTTTATTCTGTAAAGTATGACAACACATACTGTCCCAAGTACAGAGATCACAAGGGTGATATTGTCGAGATGAAGCCTAACTCTGCTAAGATTATAACTACCTTTCTAGGTTATAAGGCTGTGGAATTCAATCTTGAGTCTGACAAGGCATATTTAATCAGACTAGATCAGGACATAAGAAAAGCTAAGATAAATGATCTCAGGGCTGCTATCTTTCAAATTGGTGCAGATATAGTTGAATTGAAGAAATCTAAAAGGAGAATGATTGATGAATTTAAATATGCTGAGAGATGTTTGTTAAAGAACTATCTCAGAACAACTCCTAACATCAAAGAGATCAGTAATTGAATCCAAGTCAAGATCTACAACTGCTCAAATTCTGATGTGTATACAGACTGAAGCTGTTATCAGAAGTTAAAGTTGGTAAAGCTTTAAGGACTGTAAGTTGTAGTTATCTAGTCAAATTCTCATGCCTTTGTACTTAATGTTTTTGACATCATCAAATAACTGTTAAACTTGTATATTATGATAATTTATAAGTTGGGGGAGATTGTTAGATATATTTGATAATGTCATGTCTAATATGATTTGTGTTTAGTTTTCAGATCTTACTTAAACATGACAAATCAGTACTTAACTAGAAATCAACACTTATACTGAAGTCGGAACTTAAGTTGTCAGAACTTAAGTTATCAGGAGATATTTATCAGGAGATAATATCAGGACTTAAAGATACTTTCAGATAAGGAAGGCGGCTGATTGAAAGGAAAGAAGATCAAGACAAACGCAAGAAGAGATATGCATGAAGAAGGAATTCTATGAAGAATAGGATACTTGGAAGAAAAGATAACTGATTGATATATTTTAGGAAGCAGAATTATATTCCATATCAATTCGAGATTATCTTGTAACTGTGTAGTATATAAACACAGACATAGGGTTTACACTATAAGTGTTATCATTATCGAGAATAATATTCATTGTAACCCTAGCAGCTCTCGTGATAATTTGTTCACCACTGAGAGAGGACAGTTCCATATTGTAACAGAGTTTATTATATTGAATAAAGTCTATTTTCTGTTACTTGAGTTCTTTAATTCGATTTAATTGTGATAAACACTGTATTCAACCCCCTTCTACAGTGTGTGTGACCTAACATAATATGATAAAAAATTTAGAAAAAAATAAATATGATATTTTTGCTATTTTAACAGTTAACAAGTAGTTTGTCCAGTACTTCTCAATAGTGTTTAGTCTCGTATAGATGTTTCAATTTTTTTAAAAAAACATTGATGAATGATTCAACCGCACGGATGTCAAGATCTATATATTTCAGTGATATGATAAAAAAAATTATTAAAATTAATATATTTATTTTGTTATTTTAAAAGTTAGCTAGTAATTTGACCAGTATCTATTACTAATGTTTAGTCCTATATTAATATTTTTAATTTTTTTTAAACATATTTATGAATGAACCAACCGTACAGATGTTAAAATTTATATATTTTAGTGATATGATAAAAGATTTAGAAAAAAATAAATGTATTTGGTTTGGTATTTTAACAATCAACTAGTAGTTTCACCAATACTTCCTACTAGTGTTTAGCCTCATACCGATGTTTCTTTTTTTACAAATTATTTATGAATGATCCAACCGTAAGGATGTCAAGATCTATATATTTTAGTGATATGATAAAAAAATTAGAAAAAAATAAGTATTTGGTTTGTTATTTTAACAGTCAACTAGTAGTTTGACCAGTTATTCTTACTACTGTTTAGTCTCCAACCGATGTTTCGATTTTTTACAAAATATTTATGAATGATCCAACCGTAACGATGTCAAAATCCATATATTTTAGTGATATGATAAAACTTTTAGAAAAATATAAATGTATTTGGTTTGTTATTTTAACAGTCAACTAGTAGTTTGACCAGTACTTCTTATTAGTGTTTAGTCTCATACCGATATTTCGATTTTTTAAAAAATGTTTATGAATGATCCAACCATAAGGATGTCATGATCTATATATTTTAGTTATATGATAAAAATTTTAGAAAAAAATAAAAGTATTTGGTTTGTTATTTTAATAGTCATCTAGTAGTTTGACACTTTGACCAATACTTCTTACTAATGTTTAGTCTCATACCGATGTTTCGATTTTTTACAAAATGTTTATGAATGATCCAACCGTAAGGATGTTAAGATCTATATATTTTAGTGATAAAATAACTTTTTTTAAAAAAAATGTATTTGTTTGCTATTCCCTTAACTGTTTATATTCTGTAAAGAAGCATGCAATTTACTTAGTTCAACTGTTACAACTGTTTTCGAAAAGAGATATTTTTGTTTTACAAAACTTTTCTTTTATACAAAGGATTTGATTTAAAAGATAAATAAGTTGTTTGATTCTTTACAGAAAATGCCTCCCAGAAGAAATACCCGCACCAACACCCAGAATGAAGAAACCAACAACAATAATAACCAAGATGATACTAACCAGAATGCAAACCCAGGACCCACATACCCTGCAATAGCCCAGATTTTTCAAATCTTTGCCCAACAAACAGTTCACCTGACATAACAACAACAAAGACAAACCAATCCCCTGGTAACTTTCAAAACTTTTTAGGCAGTAAACCCACCAGAATTCAAGGGTTCCCTAGATCCGGTTGAAGCAAATGTTTGGTTAAAGGAAATAGAGAAGTCGTTTGCTTTAGTTAAAGTGAAGGAAGAACAAAAGGTGGAGTTTGCAAGTTATTATTTGAATAATGAGGCCACCTATTGGTGGGAGACTGTGAAGACATTGGAAGGTACATATGTTATTACTTGGGGGAGGTTTAAGGAATTGTTTTTAGAAAAATATTTTTCCCAGTTTGTTCAGGATCAGATGGAGCTGAAGTTTTTAGAGTTAAAGCAAGGAAATATGTCGGTAGCTGATTATGAAAGTAAGTTTGAAGAGTTGTCAAGGTATGTGCCGTCATATATAGATACTGACAGGAAGAAGGCTAAGAGATTCCAGCAAGGTTTGAAGCCATGGATCAGAGGGAAGGTAGCCATCTTTGAATTGGATACCTATGCAGGAGTTGTACAAAAGGCCATGATTGCAGAGACAGAGAGCGAGATGTCACAGAAGGAAATGGAAAGTAAGAAGAGGAAGTTTGAAGGGAATGAAGGTCAGTCACAACCAGGAAAGTTTCCAAATTTTAAGAAGGGCAGATTTCAGCCGGGGAGAAATTTTAATGTCAACAAACAGAATGTAGGCGATTGAGGTCAAGGCAACCATCCAGTCAACGTGAATCAGCCAAATCAGTTGAGGCTAACTTTTCCAGATTGTCAGGTATGTGGGAAGAAGCACGGAGGAGTTTGTAATAAGTTGAACGTGGTTTGTTTCAAGTGTAATCAGAAAGGGCACTATTCAAGGGAGTGCTACAATCAGCCAGCGAGAGAGCCAGCAAACAAGGATCAGCCTACCCGGAATCCAGCGGTTAAGGTTCCAGCTATTGGATTTACATGCTTTAAATGTGGGAAGCCAGGACATATAGCCAGGGATTGGAAGAGACCAGCCCCAGTCAGTAATGCATTGAGAATTATGGGATCTACCCCAGCAGTGAATGAGATTCCAAGGGCTAGAGTTTTTGATATGTCTGTAAAGGACGCTATCCGGGATACTAATGTCATGGCAGGTACGCTTAATGTGAATTCTTTATATGCCAAAGTGTTAATAGATTCGGGAGCAACTCGATCGTTTATTTCTCAAGATTTTGTTAGTAAGTTAAATTGTCCGGTTGAGTATTTAAATGAAATAATGACTGTGGAATTAACAAATCAAGAACGTACATCTGTTAATCAAGTTTGTGGGAATTGTGAGATTGAAATTTCTGGTAATAAGTTTTGTGTGGATTTGATACCATTTAAGCTAGGAGAGTTTGACATTATCTTAGGAATGGATTGGTTATCTAAGCACGATGCCCAGATAGATTGTCGAAATAAGAAGGTAATGGTAAAGACGCCAGACGAGAGGATAGTAACGTTTAAGGGTCAAAAGCAAGCAAAGAAGTTCTTAATAATGATTCAAGCTAAAAAGTTACTACGGCAAGGATGCGAGCATTTAGTTGCTTATGTGATTGATAGAAGTCAGGAGCCAGCAAAATTTGAAGATATTCTAGTAGTCAATGAATTTCCAAGCGTGTTTCCCGATGAGTTACCAGGACTTCCTCCAGACAGAGAAATTGAGTTTGTGATCGACTTAGCACCTGGAACAGAACCGGTATCCAAGGCCCCATACAGAATGGCGCCCGTTGAGATGAAGGAACTAGTAAAGTAATTGGAAGAGTTGTTAGAGAAATGAGTAATCAGACCCAGTGTATCCTCGTGGTTTGCACTGGTACTATATGTCAAGAAGAAGGATGGAAGTATGAGACTGTGCATCGACTATCAGGAGCTCAATAAGCTTACAATCAAGAACAAGTATCCGTTACCCAAAATTGATGATTTGTTTGACCAATTGAAAGGAGCCAAGTACTTCTCCAAGATCGATTTGAGATCGAGATATCATCAACTAAAGATTAAGCCAGAGGATATACCAAAGACAGCTTTCAGAACAAGGTATAGACATTAAGAATTTTTAGTGATGTCTTTTGGATTAACCAATGCCCCGGCAGCATTCATGGACCTGATGATCATAATTTTCAAGGAATACTTGGACAAGTTTGTTATTGTGTTTATAGATGATATTTTGATTTAATCAAAGACAGAAGAGGATCATGCAGAACATTTGAGGACAACTTTGGAAAATTTTTGAGAAAGAAAAAGTTATACGTTAAATTTTCAAAGTATGAGTTTTGGTTACAGGAAGTTCAGTTCTTAGGACACATAGTCAGTAATGAAGGGATCAAAGTGGACCCAGCGAAGATCGAAGCAATTACAAATTGGGAAAGACCGAGAACACCAACAGAGGTTAGAAGTTTCTTGGGATTAGCGGGATATTATCGCCGATTTGTTCAAAATTTCTCAAGGATTGCAACACCATTGACGAAGCTTACAGGGAAGAATGAAAAGTTCACATGGAACGATAAATGTGAAGAAAGTTTTCAGGAATTGAAGGGATGATTAATCACGACACCTGTTTTGTCACTTCCAGATGATCAAGGGAATTTTGTAATCTATAGTGATGCTTCTCACAAAGGACTCGGATGTGTTCTGATGCAGCACGATAAGGTTATTGCGTATGCGTCAAGGCAATTGAAACCACACGAATAGAAGTATCCTACCCATGATTTGGAGCTAGCAGCCATAGTATTCGCTTTGAAGATTTTGAGACATTATCTATATGGAAAAAAACGCGAGATTTCTACGGATCACAAAAGCTTGAAGTTCATATTCACGCAGAAGGAGCTTAATATGAGACAGCGAAGATGGTTAGAGTTGATTAAGGATTATGATTGCATGATTAACTATCATCCCGGTAAAGCAAACATCGTGGCGGATGCATTAAGTCGGAAAGAAAAGTTGAATGTGTTATCGATATACAAGGAATTTCAGAAACTGGAATTGGAGATTAGAGTTTGCAAGCCTGATGAAGCAAAAGTGAATAGTATGACTTTCCGTCCGGAGTTGTTAGAAAAGATAAGAAAGTGTCAAGCAGAGATAATGGGCCAGGACATTAATCGTTTGGTAGGAGAGGAATTATGCACGCAAAAGGACGATCAAGGTATTCTTAGGTTTTCTTCTAGAATTTGGATTCCACCAGTAACGGAGTTGAAGAATGAAATTTTACAGAAAGCTCATAATTCAAGGTATTCAATCCATCCAGGAAGTACTAAGATGTACAGAGATTTAAAGGAAAATTATTGGTGGCCAGAGATGAAGAGGGAGATTGCAGAATGGGTTAGCAAATGTTATACATGTCAGAGAGTTAAAGCAGAGCACCAGAGACCAAGTGGATTGTTGCAGCCATTAGAGATACCAGAGTGGAAGTGGGAGCATATTTCCATGAATTTCATAGTCAGATTACCAAGAATGAAAGCTAATCATGATGCCATTTGGGTTATAGTGGAAAGACTTACCTAGTCAGCTCATTTTCTGCCTATAAATGAAAGATTTTCACTAGACAAGTTAGTCCATATGTACCTGAAAGAAATCATAGTTCGTCATGAAGTCCCTGTGTCTATCGTATCCGATCGAGATCCGAGATTTAATTCGAGGTTTTGGAAAAGTTTTCAAGAATATTTGGGAACGAGACTGAATATGAGTACGACTTACCATCCATGGACGGATGGCCAAAGCGAAAGGACAATCCAGACGATCGAAGATATGTTACGTGTTTGTGCCCCTGATTTCAAAGGAAGTTGGGATGAGCATTTACCGTTGGTAGAATTTGCTTACAACAACAGTTATCATGCCAGTATTGGGATGCCACCCTATGAACCTCTTTATGGATGCAAATGTCGATCTCCCGTGTATTGGGACGAAGTAGGAGAACGCAAAATACTTGGACCTGAATTGGTATAACAGACGAAGGAAGTTATTAAAGTTATCCGGAAGAGATTGATAGCAACAGAAGAACGTCAAAGGAAATATGCAGATCAATCAAGGAAAGATATAGAATTCGAAGAAGGAAATCTGGTATTATTGAAAGTATCACCGTGGAAAGGATTGACACGATTTGGAAAGAAAGGAAAACTGAGCCAAAGATATGTCGGACCTTTTGAGATTTTAAAGCACGTTGGAAAAGTAGCTTACGAGTTGGTGTTACCTCCGTACATGGAGCACATTCACAACGTTTTTCACGTATCGATGCTTAAGAAGTATAATCCAGACTCCAGGCATGTAATCGAATATGAGCCAGTAGAACTTCAAGAAGATTCATCATATGTAGAGAGTCCGATAGAGATTCTAGAAGAAAGAGAGAAAGTGTTAAGAAATAAAATGGTAAAGTTAGTAAGAGTACTGTGGAGAATCCCAAAGGTTGAAGAGTCAACCTGGGAGTTAGAAAGCGATATGAGAGAAAAATACCCTCATTTGTTTCCTTAGGAGATTCTGAGGACAGAATCCTTTTAAGGGGAGAAGGATGTAATATATGAAATATATCGTGTAATTATTTTGCTAATAAATAAATATTATGCATGTTCAGTATTTATTCTGTGAATTAATTGTTAAGTGGTATATGTATTTGGATGTTTAAAAATAATATCAATTGAGTATTTTATTTTTTATATGTCCAAAATAAAATATAGATAATTGTCATATCTTCCTATTTATTTTTATGTTGATTTATGATTTTATAGGAAATTTATTGATTTTATAAAATCTTTTTCCGAGTATAAATAAACTATTTTATATAATCGGGAACCAACCGACGTCACCCGTTTTTACATTTTTATAACCCGAAACTCTTCCGAGAACTCCTTCCTAACCTAATTGCAATATTCCGAGCATTTTCCATATTTCGACTTTTTCGATCCGGCGTACGGTTTGTCCTGTGCGGTTCCCGGCGCAATATTTTCGATAGATTATTCGTTTCGGTAAATCAATAAAACTCGTATTTTTGATAAACGAGATCTTTTTATTAAACTATTACAATTATCACCTCGTAATACGTGTAACCAGGCGCTGAGACCAAGACCGCAGTACAAATTATACTGATTTGGATAATTATCCCAAAAACCAGTACCGTTTGGAACTGTTTTTATAAATAAACGTACCATTTTGTATCCGAAATGACCAACGGGATACTAATTTTCCGTAAATATAAATAGCCTTTACCGTATTTTACTTCGTACCGAAAATCATTTGCAAACAGTAATTATAGAATTTTCCAGAGAAAAACCCTAATTTCATATAAACTTTCAAGAATCAAACTACAATTTGGAGGTGTTAGTGAAATCTGCTCGGGAAGCTCTAGTAACCAAAACGGAGGTTTTGAAGTATTCTATCAGATTATCCAAGTTTCAGAACTGCAGAATCAAAGGTTTATTTTCTCTATTTTTATTTATTTTTGAATCATTTTGATTAAAAATATGAATTTTTGTACGGATGATTGTTTGAATGATTTGATGCATGTATGTTGTAGAGCTTGTTCTCCTGATGATTTTCATATGTCATACGACTGATTTGGAGTTCAATAATATGTTCAAAATTGAGTTTAATTTTCGAATTTTAAAATTAGGGTTTATAACCCGTATGAATGTTCTTAATTGAAAATTAGGGCTTTTTGTTCTAGGGGTTATTAGTTATTGAAATATAGTGGGTTGTGTTCCTTATGAAATTTTCAATCGATTGGTGTATAGCTCGTTAACAGAGGATTCCTGAATCGAAGGGAGTTGTGTTTTTAAGTTTACGTCGAGCTCGCTGGAAACCGGAGAACATCCCGGCCATTTTCCGGCCAACTCAGGGGTAATCTGTGTAATTGAATGGTATGGTTAAATTCCTTCTGAATTGTAAATTAATTCTGGAGCTTTTGATGATGGGAGGATTCCGGGAACGAATTCTCCGACGAACCCCGACTGTTTTCCAGGCAAGGGGTGGTAAAATTGCAGTTACGTCCCTGTATTTTTGAAGATGATGAAGTTTAGTCCCTGTACTTTGTAAAGTTTTCAAAAATAGGATTTCTGTTTATAAAATGTTTAAAAATCATATTTCCTATTTATTTTAATTATAAATTTTTTTTTTTTTAATTTCTGAAAATTTCAAAAATTATTATTTTAATTCCAAAAATTATTTTTAATTCAAAAATGAATCTGAATTAATTAGTTAATTAATTTTAGGTAATAATTAATTGATTATCAATTAATTCGAAAATTAATTGATTAATTTATTTAATTAATTATTAGTTGATTCTAATTAATTATTTAATTAGATTTAATTATTTAAAAATGATTTAAAAATTCCAAAAAATAGTTTCGAGCTTTAAAATATTATTTTAAATTGTTTTCACGGCTCGATAATTATTAGAAAATTATTTTGAAGCCAGATGTGGCCAACCGAACCCTATTTATTACTTTAAAATTTATCCAATGACCCGTTTTAATTCCAAAAAATGTTTTAAAAATTATATTAAATACCCGAAAGCCTGTTTATGACCCGAGACTCCTTTATAAATGATATATCATTGATTGTTTGACGTGTTACGTGTTATATGTGACTTGTTGTTTGACTATCGGTCTATATGTTCGGTGTTTACTTGTTTATAGCGTAACTTTTAATCCGTTAATCGGATTTGGGTAAAACATAGGGTAGATAGAAGTGTATACCGAATAGAATCGTACGAGTTGAGTATTGATAGATGCTTATAATATGTGAGCAGAAGAGGCAAGGCTTAGGAAAGGGAAGTAGATAGTCGAGGTATAAGACGGTTGTGATTGGAAATTAGTGCAGTATAGCAAGCTAGTACCAGGCAAGTGTTCTAAAATTTCTCGAGATATATTGTGGTTGATTAATAGTCTTGTTTCATACTGAAAGTGCTTTGAAGCATTGAATGTGACGCCCTCCTAACCCGGGGTCTAGATTTGGGGGTCACTAGCCAATAAACTAAAATAAAATAATCACAGCGGAATAATATAATAAATATGACCCCTTTACCTGCACTGGATCGATCATAGTTTATAGTATGAAACAGGCACTAATACAACCCAACTGTTATTACAAACCATAAGTGTAATTAGTTTTACAATTTATTCAAATTTTATTACAAACCTCTAGACTATCCAAGCGTCCCAAAATAGTCTACCTGGAAAACACAACAACTATCTACAAGCACTCGACTTCTGATCAAACCTGGATCTCAAGCCTGTTCTGGCTTAGCTGAAAGATTAGATTGATAAACAAGTATGAGCGAAAGAAATGCTCAGCAAGCAGTATAAAAGGTGCTTGAAAAGATAAACCACATTCTGATACTAATTGAACAACAGGATAAAATCAGTAATATTTGATCAATAATAAAAGCTTTAAAAGCTATCAATAATAAATGATAATTTTTAGATTGGAATCTAACTTTGACGGACGTACTATCACATGCTGATCAGCCCGTGTGATAGAACAAGGTCATGATTCCTAGAAACATGTCCTCAAAACACGAGTACTCAATTAAAAAGGCAATATACCTGCATGTGGCAAAAATGGTGTCATAACATTTCATATAACACATAGAAATAGCCCTCCGCTGGACCGTCCATCCCGGTCACTTACGCATTCATCCAATCCATAAAGCATTTTGATCAAAGGAGCCGAATCAAAGGACATCCTTAACCATATAACTCCTCATTTCTCATGGTACAGAGTTATCTCAACAATCGATGGTAAAATAACTAGAACAATTAGTTATTCGCTAATCTCAATTCAATGTTTCACTGTAAAGAGTAATTTATAGCGAAATATAAAACGTTTATCTATTCTGAACTTAGAATAGTATGGAAATTGAAAGAATAAAGTTTATACTCAATATCAATTGAATGATAAATGAAGATATTTGTACTTGCATAATATGATTCGAAATAAACGTCACTTGAACAATAAGTGAAGTTAGGGGTACTTGACTGGTATGCTCGATAACCTCTTACTATAACTCTGCTTATAGCTGCTGGCTACTATCTCCGTCTAACACTTGATTGCACTCATTGCTACTTGATTCTATAAACAAAAGGACTATCTTAATCGACAGAACTAAATTCAATCGACGTAACTATACGTCTTGACATCTACCTGATCGTTTTTAACTAAGCATGGCATTTTAAACTGTAAACAGATAGCATACATATCACGTAACACATAATCATGGCATTTGTATAACACGTAATCATATATTTCATATAACACATAAGGTAGATCATTAAAAGATATGTTTTAGTGCTTTCAGAATGAAAATCAGGTCAATATTAGCATTTATCGATCAAATACCGACTCAAACTGATACACAAATCAAATGACGTTGCAATACAAAAGAAATTAAGACTCAAAAGTATTTTTATTGAAAGCGCAATATTTTTCTGAGTCTGTACGCGTTCGTTTCGTATTAAACGGACGAACGGTTTATTTATTATGAATAAAATAAGAAATAAATAGATTTAAATCAATTAATAATAATATTAATTAACTTTAAATACCAAAATATAATTTTTTTAAAACCTTAAAATAATTTTTAGGAATTATTTGAATTAATTATAAATAATTTACATTTATTTAACTATTTATAAATAAAATTAATTGATTAATTATTTTTTAATCAATTAATTAAATTCATAAATAATTAACTAAAATAAATTATAAATAATTAAATCAAATTGTATTTTTGAAAATAATTTAAATAATAAAATTTAGGAATTTAAAATAATTCAGAAAATAATTTTTGGTATTTAAAATAAATATTAAATGATTTTTGAAAGCAAATTAAATGATTTTTTTTAAATAAGAAAATGAATTTTGAAATAAAAGTAAAAAGAATTAAATCAGAAACAGGTTTTCAGTCTGGGTTTTTGGAAATAACAGATCAAAAGCGGGTCGGATTCAAAAACTAAACGGGTCACCAAGAAACCGGCCGGGTCGCCAAGAACAACCCGCCAGATTTCTGGAAAACCCAGAAATCGGTGAGTTCTCCGGCGGCCTTGACAGGTCCGGTGAGACTCCGGCGACATAAAAACACGGCTTTCCTGGCTCTGTTTCAACTGATTTTGATATCCCTACGATCCTATTTCAGTCCATAATCATTCCTACCAACCCAGAATCTGCAAACATCATCGGAGTTGAAATATCCGATCAAAACTCATGTTCTCCGATGAACTAATCGGAAAAACCCGATTTCGCGTGTTCTTGAACCAAATCGAACGATTCTAATGCAAAAATGAAGCTAATTTCATACTCAAACGACTCATAATCTCACAAACTTCAGAAAATCAACAACTCCAGAAAATCAGAACAAAAAAATGTAAAAATCCAAAACTCGGTTCGCACAAACCCATAATCAAACGGTCGATATTTTGGCATAAATCGATTCTAAATAACATTTAGAAACTAGTTATAGCATCACAAACATCAAACAAACATCAAGGATCAAGAACTCAGTTCGAATGAAATTCGGCGAAAATTGATTATACGAATTACTCAACCTGAAACGACGAAATTGGTATCAAAAGATTGGCCTTGACAAGCTCTGTAATTCTGTATCAAAATCGTCACCAACAGAGTAGAAACAAGGGATCAATCGGTTCAATTTCTGATGAACAAACCCTAGCCCCCAAATTCCTATTTTCTGAATTTTTATAATATTTTTGGAAATTTTCAGAAAATAAAATGAAATAAAAATAAATAAAGGTGCTATTTATATATACAAAAATAATATCCCAAAATAAACTTAGGGAGTTTTTTATTCCCATAATTAAAATAATTAAGCCCCAAAATAATAATTACGGGGAGTAATTTTAAAAATGATAAAATACAACATTAATATCAAAATTTCCCAAAAATTGCGAATAATTCGAAAATACAAAAATAAAGGGTATTTGAAGTACGAATAATTTTATAAAAATAAAAACAATGATTTTGTGGGGTTTGACGTCCCGGTGGGGTCCCGGTACGTTGATTTTTGAAAAACGGAAACGATCCCTAAATTACCAGAAAATCCCGAAAACACGTAAAATACATTCAAACGCACATAAAATCAAATAAAACAGGTATTTTAATAAAGACGCTAATAAATACGCGCCCCGATTGCAGATAGATTCATATAATTGCGGTTTAAACACATATTAATTAATCGAAATATTTTCTGATCCGTACAGAAACACACATAACAACTGTAACATCTAATATCATGGCAACAATTATTTTAAATACATAATATTTATTTATTTAAGATATAATATTCACATAATTTTCCCGGTTATTACATCCTTCCCTCCTTAACAGGATTCTGTCCTCAGAATCAGCCTAGGAAAACAAACGAGGATACTTGGATTGCATTTCGCTTTCCAACTCCCAGGTCGACTCTTCAACCTTGGGATTCCTCCATAAGACTCGCACTAAAGATACAGATTTATTCCTAAGCACTCTTTCTTTCTTATCTAAAATTTGCACTGGTTGCTCTACAAAAGACAAATATGGCTGAATCTCGATTGGCTCATATTCTATCACATGGTTCGAATCAGGAAAATAATGCTTCAACATTGACACGTGGAACACGTTGTGAATATGCTGCATGTGAGGTGGTAACGCTAATTCGTAAGCAACCTTTCCCACACGCTTCAAAATCTCAAAAGGGCCAACATAACGCGGACTCAGCTTTCCTTTCCTTCCAAATCTTGATAAACCTTTCCAAGGAGAAACTTTCAATAGCACTGCTTCACCAACTTCAAATTCCATATCCATCCTGGCAGGATCAGCATATTTGCGTTGACGATCTTGAGCTGCTGTTAATCTTTTCCGAATGAGTTCTATTTTCTCCTTTGTCTGCTGGATCAATTCTGGACCCAAAATCTTTCTTTCACCAACTTCTTCCCAACATATTGGAGATCTGCATCTTCTCCCATACAAAGCTTCGTAAGGCGGCATTCCAATACTGGCATGATAACTGTTATTGTAGGAGAATTCAACCAATGGCAAATGTTCATCCCAACTCCCTTCAAAATCTAGTGCACATACCCTTAGCATATCTTCAATAGTCTGAATCGTCCTTTCGCTTTGACCGTCTGTCTGCGAATGATATGCGGTACTCATGTTCAGCTTCGTTCCGAGATAATCTTGAAAACTTCTCCAGAATCTTGAATTAAATCGAGGATCTCTATCTGAAACTATGGATACTGGAACTCCATGTCGGGTCACAATTTCTTTAAGATATAACCGTACCAATTTATCCATTGAGAATCTCTCGTTGATAGGAAGAAAATGTGCTGACTTTGTCAATCTGTCGATAATAACCCAAATAGCATCATGATTAGACCTGGTCTTTGGTAATCCAACTATGAAATCCATCGCGATATGTTCCCACTTCCATTCTGGAATGTCTAATGGCTGTATCAATCCACTGGTCCTTTGATGTTCCGCTTTGACTCGCTGGCAAGTGTAACACTTACTTACCCATTCTGCAATTTCCTTCTTCATGTTTGGCCACCAAAAGTTTTCTCTTAAGTCTCTATACATCTTCATACTTCCGGGATGAATTGAATATCTGGAGTTGTGAGCGTCTCAAAGAATTTCATCTTTCAGCTCGGCCACGTTGGGTATCCATATTCTGGAAGAAAATCTTAATATTCCTTTGTCATCCTTTTGACTCCATATCTCTTCTCCTGTCAAACTGTCTCGTTTATGGCTCATAACTTCTTCCTGACATCTTCTTATTTTCTCTAATAGTTTTGGTTGAAAAGACATTGCACACAATACCTCTGTAGACATACTTGGGATACTGACCTCTATTTTCAGCTTCTCAAATTCCTTGATCAACTCCTCGGATGAAGTTATCATATTCAACCTTTCTTTTCTGCTTAGCGCGTCGGCCACCATATTTGCTTTTCCCGGGTGATAGTTGATGGTACAGTCGTAGTCCTTGATTAGTTCTAGCCATCTTCTGTGCCTCATGTTCAATTCCTTCTGGGTGAAGATATACTTCAAACTCTTGTGGTCCGTGTAGATCTCGTATTTTTCCCCATAAAGATAATGCCTCTAAATCTTCAATGCAAACACTATCACTGCCAATTCAAGATCATGAGTTGGATACTTCTCTTCATGTGGTTTCAACTGTCTTGAAGCGTAGGCTATCACCTTGTCATGCTGCATCAAAACACATCCCAATCCTTTGTACGACGCGTCACTGTAGATCACAAAATTTCCTTGTTCATCTGGCAAGACTAGTACTGGTGAAGATACTAATATATTCTTTAATTCTTGAAAACTTTCTTCGCATTTCTCTTCCCATTTAAATTTCTGGTTCTTCCTGGTGAGCTTTGTCAATGGCGTAGCTATCTTTGCAAAATCTTGTACAAATCTTCTATAGTAACCTGCCAGTCCCATGAAACTTCTCACTTCCGTTGGTGTCTTTGGCCTCTCCCAGTTGATTATGGCTTCAATCTTCGCTGGATCCACTTCCACTCCTTTATTTCTAATCACGTGCCTAAGGAATCGTACTTCTTTTAACCAAAATTCACACTTGGAAAATTTTGCGTATAACTTCTCCTGTCGCAGTATATTCAGAACTATCCTCAAGTGCTCTGCATGCTCCTCTTCTGTTTTAGAATAGATCAAGATGTCGTTTATGAACACGATCACGAATTTATCCAAATACTTCTTAAATACTCGATTCATCAGATCCATGAAAGCTGCTGGTGCGTTGGTTAATCCAAATGCCATCACTAGAAACTCATAATGCCCATATCTGGTTCTGAATGCGGTCTTCGGAATGTCTTTTGGCTTGATCTTCAGTTGATGATATCCAGATCTTAAATCAATTTTAGAGAACCATACAGCGCCTCTCAATTGGTCAAACAAATCATCGATCCTTGGTAACGGGTACTTGTTCTTAATAGTCAGCTTATTCAGTTCTCGATAGTCGATACACAGTCGCATACTCCCGTCCTTCTTTTTGACAAATAGTACTGGTGCGCCCCATGGGGATACACTGGATCTTATAACTCCTTTCTCCAAAAGATCTTGCAGCTGAGTTGCCAATTCTTTCATCTCCACTGGTGCCATCCGGTACAGAGCTTTATAAACTGATTCTGTTCCGGGTGCTAGATCAATCGAAAATTCAATTTCTCTGTCGGGAGGTAATCCTGGTAGATCATCTGGAAAGACATCTGGAAACTCATTGACAACTGGAATTGCTTCTAATGCTGGAACTTCTTTGCTGGTGTCTATCACATGGGCCAAATACGCTTCGCAATTCTAACGCAATAACTTTTTTACTTGAGTGATCGATAAGAACTTCTTCTCTTGCCTATTCCCTCAAAATATCACCTTCTTCTTACTACCCAATGTTTGAAGTCTTACTTTCCTATTCTTACAATCAATCTGAGCGTTATTTTCTGACAACCAATCCATTCCTAAAATAACCTCAAATTCTCCCAACTTAAAAGGTATCAAGTTGGCATATAAATGATGTCATCCTATCTCAATATCACACCTCGGGCACACACGGTTGACGGAAACTTGGTCCTTATTAGCTAATTCTATCGTTAATGCTTGTTCTAACAACTTAACTTCGCAATGCAGTTTATCGACAAAATCTTGAGAAATAAATGATCTTGTAGCTCCAAAATCAAATAAAACTTTAGCATCTACGGAGTTGACTGGAAGCGTACCTGTAACCACGTCTGAACTCTGAACAGCATCCTTCATAGGCATATTGAATGTCCTGGCCTTGGGCTGGTGTTTTGCTGGTGGTCCTTCAATTCTTGGCACATTTTGAGATGGAGCACCTGTAAGCCTTGGGGTGTTGCTCGTCATACCTTGTGTTGGGAAATTCCTGGCGATATGTCCTGGCTTTCCGCACTTATAACACCCAGTTCCCACATTCTGACCTTGAGTCGGATTCTGACACACATTAGCAAAGTGTCCTTTCCTGCCGCACTTGAAACATGTCACATTAGCATTACAATTCCCAAAGTGCTTTTTACCACAAAACTGGAAATCTGATACTGGTGGACGATTGGGCCTCTGCTGATTTGAATTCTGAAAACGGTTGCCTTGTCCTCCATTTCCTGATTGTGGTCTTCTGAATTCCATATTCCTATTACCCTGAAATTCTGGCTTTTGTTGAAACGACCCTGAAAATTACCTTGCTACTGACCTCCTTCTGAGGTTTCTATCTTCCTTTTCTTCCCATCATTTCCTTTCTGAGACATGTCACTCTTACTTTCGATCACCATCGCTTTCTGAACCACTGCCACATATGTAGTCAACTCAAACATGGACACTCTATTCTGAATCCAAAACTTCAACCCCTGTTCAAACCTTCTGGCTTTCTTTTCATCTGTGTCAACCTGGTCTGGCACGAACCTCGCTAATTCAGTAAACTTAGCCTCGTACTCAGCCACGGTAAGATCATCCTGGTTCAGGTTCAAGAACTTAATCTCCATTTGATTCTTCATATACCTTGGGAAATACTTTTCCAGGAACAGCTCTGTGAATCTCTCCCAAGTTATAAACTCACCTCCTTCCAATGCTCGTGTGGATTCCCACCAATAGTTCGCCTCGCCCTTCAGAAAGTAGCTTGCAAACTTGGTCTTCTGTTCAGTTCCTGCTCCGACTAATTCAAAAGCCTTTTCCATTTCCTTGAGCCATACATTGGCTTCCACAGGATCAACACTTGCCTTGAACTCAGGTGGCTTCACAACTTGAAACTGCTTAAAAGTCACTGCAGGTGGTGCTGCTGCTGTTGCTGTTGCTGCTGCGTAAGTTGTAACATCTGCTGCTGCATCAGTCCCAACATCTGGATAATCGCTGGATCCGTACGGCTCTCGCTACGATCCTCTCCTGAATTATTCCTTCTCTTCGGTGCCATTATTCTGGTAAGAAACAAGCAACATATATAATAATCTGTCAAGCATTGTGTCAAATATGTAGCAATTCCTTAGCATATCAAAATTCTCAAACATTATCTCTTCTCAAAATATCATAAACTTGCTACCATATTAACACAAGTGACATGATTATCACATAATCCTGCTTATTATCTCGAGAAAAATAACACAAAGACAATTTACTCAGAATTATCCAAACCTTTTAAATTCTTGCTTGAAATCTCAACTAAACCAACAAAATAGCAGGGCAATGACACAAGGCCTAAAGCTAAACGTAAAACAGGGAACTTAAATAACTTAACTATAACCTAACCCAATAACCTAAATTTAATCCTATAAAAGCTAAACTACACGCGCTTATCTTATGTGATCTTCCTATGACTCATCTATGAAAATCCTAAGCCTGTTTCAGTGACCATAACCTATAGCTCTGATACCAACCTGTGACGCCCTCCTAACCCGGGGTCTAGATTTGGGGGTCACTAGCCAATAAACTAAAATAAAATAATCACAGCGGAATAATATAATAAATATGACCCTTTACCCTGCACTGGATCGATCGCAGGTTATAGTATGAAACAGACACTAATACAACCCAACTGTTATTATAAACCATAAGTCTAATTAGTTTTACAATTTATTCAAATTTTATTAAAAACCTCTAGACTATCCAAGCGTCCCAAAACAGTCTACCTGGAAAACACAACAACTATTTACAAGCACTCGACTTCTGATCATACCCGGATCTCAAGCCTATTCTAGCTTAGCTGAAAGATTAGATTGATAAACAAGTATGAGCGAAAGAAATGCTCAGCAAGCAGTATAAAAGGTGCTTGAAAAGATAAACCACATTCTGATACTATTTCAACAACATGATAAAATCAGTAATATTTGATGAATAATAAAAGCTTCAAAAGCTATCAATAATAAATGATAATTTTTAGATTGGAATCTAACTCCGAAGGACGTACTATCACATGCTGATCAGCCCATGTGATAACACAAGGTCATTATTCCTAGAAACATGTCCTCAAATCACGATTACTTAATTAAAAAGGCAATATACCTGCCTGTGGCAAAAATAGTGTCATAATATTTCATATAACACATAGAAATAACCCTCCGCTGGACCGTCCGTCCCGGTCACTTACGCATTCATCCAATCCATAAAACATTTTGATCAAAGGAGCCGAATCAAAGGACATCATTAACCATATAACTCCCCATTTCTCATGGTCCAGAGTTATCTCAACAATCGATGGCGAAATAACTAGAACAATTAGTTATTCGCTATCTCAATTCAATGTTTCACTGCATAGAGTAATTTATAGCGAAATATAAAACGTTTATCTATTCTCAACTTAGAATAGTATGGAAATTGAAAGAATAAAGTTTAGAGTCAATATCAATTGAATGATAAATGAAGATATATGTACTTGCATAATATGATTCGAAATAAACGTCACTTGAACAATAAGTGAAGTTAGGGGTACTTGCCTGGTATTCTCGATAACCTCTTACTATAACTCTGCTTATAGCTGCTGGCTACTATCTCCGTCTAACACTTGACTGCACTCCTTGCTACTTGATTCTATAAACAAAAGGACTATCTTAATCGACAGAACTAAACTCAATCGACATAACTATACGTCTTGACATCTACCCGATCATTTTTAACTAAGCATGGCATTTTAAACTGTAAACAGATAGCATACATATCATGTAACACATAATCATGGCATTTGTATAACACGTAATCATATATTTCATATAACACATAAGTTAGATCATTAAAAGATATGTTTCAGTGCTTTTAGAATAAAAATCAGGTCAATATTAGCATTTATCGATCAAATACTGACTCAAACTGATACACAAATCAAATGACATTGCAATACAAAAGAAATTAGGACTCAAAAGTATTTTTATTGAAAGCGCAATATTTTTCTGAGTCTGTACGCGTTCGTTTCGTATTAAATAGACGAACGGTTTATTTATTATGAATAAAATAAGAAAGAAATAGATTTAAATCAATTAATAATAATATTAATTGATTTTTAAATACCAAAATATAATTTTTTTAAAACCTTAAAATAATTTTTAGGAATTATGTAACACCCCCAAATCCGGGGTCGGGGATCCGGGTTGTCACGAGTTCCATTTCCCTTAATAACACCCAATCTTAATACACAATCAACTACTCTGTACTGTGACCCCACAATAAACACACACACCACAAGTTATAGTCTCAGAGATGAATATCCAAAAATAATCACAAGTCGTTTTATTTCACAATTATATGTCAATACACCTTAAAAAGGTTTCTGAATAAATTTACATTTCCTTGCCATTATTACAATTCATAATTATACATAAGTCTGGTACATCATAAGTTGAAAGCCTAGCCTATTGGTAGTTCCTACCTCAGCTACAGTGACATCAACGCCTATAGGAAACTGCGGAACGTTTCCTAATCGCTTGCGAATCGGGAGCTTGGTCCTGTTCATCTTCTCTATCTGTTGTTGTGTGATGAAAGAAGAAAGCAAGGGTGAGCAGCAAGCCCGCCAAAATACTATGTATAATGATTAACAATATATGAGCCTTCTCATAGTACTCATGAAAGTCTTGGTCAAAAGAAATGAACCAAGTTGATATCTTAATGCGATGAAGTCGCAAAATATTCAGTATATATATACATATATACTTTTCAAAATATTGGAAGTCCTCTTCCATGCATAATACACACAGAGTTCCAGTGTATAACTGTATAAAAATATCATTGCAAGGTGATCTCATATATCTAACCTTGTCTCAACGTTTTTCTGAAAATCTTTGTCATGCATAAGATAATCATTTACTAGATATAAGTTTAAAATATGAAGTTACAAGATACTCCCATATACTTATATCTTTTCCAAATACTACTTGAACTACTACCGTTCAAGTTATAATTAGTTTTAAAAGTTCATCACATAGATGAGACTACAAGACCAAATTTGAATAGATTAAATCTTTAAAATATCACCAAAATAAAATGAAGTTACGAGATACTTCATTTGATGGAAACATCATTTTGAAAACTTGACCCTGCCAACACTCAACAATCGTCCAATCGTAGCCTTTCTATCGAAGTGCTCTGGGTAGTGTTGCAGAAATATCCAATTGGATGATGAACTCATTACGGGAGTTTGCCGCGCCAGGAAGACCACTTACGATGATCAGTCGTAGTAGTGCAACCCCACCATTTTCTACATGTAGAGGAGAACCTGTCGGATTTACTTGTCAACCGAACACTGAACTCCTAAGGAATAGACCGCCTTAGCGGAACTTCCAGGCCATTTGGGCCAATATAATAAGGCTGGGCCGGCGCCACTCGACCACTTACGCCACTCCTAGTTCAGATGAAATCCATGAATCTGAAACGTAAAGCTCATTCCCCCTTTCCCCAAGTAGAAACTTGTTGATACGGCTCCACCAAGAAGTCGTATCTAGTTGGAAAGGAAAACTCACCGATATTTCCCAGGCGATGCCTGTTAATGGATTAACTTGTTCCAAGAATTTTACTTCCCGAGTGTTGGGTAAGTAATCAATTCATTTATCAAAACAGCAACCTTGTTGCGAATATAAAATACACCACAGAGCCGGATCCCTCAGGTTTTGAGCGAGTATTTAAATCCCCTTCGAAAGGAGGATCTTAAATATAAAAATGAGTTTTGGGATCCGCTCTAACTTTTAAAAATCATTTTGAAGACTCGCAAAACATTTTTAAGAATGTTTGGAGTGATGCTGATTTAACAAAATAAATCAGTCCCAACATATTAGAAAATATCTGAATATTATTATTTAAATATTATTCCCATAAAGAATAATTTTTATAAAAATAATTGAAGTAGAAGTTGTAAAACTTATACTTGAAATGAATAGTGAATAATCAAAGATATACTTATACGAAAGTAATATCTTTATTTGAATATCAAAAGTAAGTTTGGTTATCGAACATTATTTTTTAATAAAATAAAGAATATTAATAAATAATAAGCGGAGTCATAATACCTCGAATGAATATTATAAATAATATTCATTAAATAAAATAAAGGAGTCATACATCCTCAAATGAATATCCAAGTAATATTCAATAAATAATATAAAGGAGTCATAAGTCCTCGAATGAATATTCAAGATAATATTCATTAATAAAATAAAGTTATCGAAGAAACCTTATTCGATTGATAGTTTTGAAAACTATAACCATATATATATATAAAATCTACTCGGGATCCTCGACTCCCGGTTTTAGAAAATATTTTCACCTTTGGGTCCCTATACTAAGGGTTTATGCAAATTACCGTTATTCTCTAGCATAGGTATTATCAACTTAACCAACAGATATATATGGAAAGAATACGACACATGCATGCATATATATACCATATCAGCATGCTTCAATATATCGCAAAATTTGCTAATTAACCAACATGCATCTATCACAAGATAATGCATATACATATATACATCACAACAACAGTATAACGGGTAGAAAACTTGCTTGAGCGAATGGGGGTGATAAAAGGCTCGGGACGAGTCTGGTAACCTATAAACAACAAGTAAGTTGGAATTAAACCAAATTCACTTGTAAATCTATACTTTAACTAACTTAGACTCTAACGCTTGTTTTGCGCTTACTGATTCTCTTAAGCTCGAGTACCCTCGGCTCCACCATTTTTAATAATTTAACCATTACGAGATTTAAGGCGATTCCTTCGCGAGTGTCTTACCAACTGTCTAACATACTTAACATAATTGTTTCATACATTAATTAACCCTTTAAGGTCTTTAACCTATGTTTCAAAGTAAGGCGAGGGGAAATGTTTTGTTCGCGAAACGCCGTTACTTAAAACAGTCGTTTCTCCTAAACCGTACATCGGAACCAAACGAACTACATAACAAAACGAAGCTCGTAACATGAACTATCTAAAAATGGAAATGGTCAAAATCTAGCAGGGGGTTCTCGGGTCCTAATGTTATGAACAAAAGCAGTCTAAAGTAAATGGGACATTACGACGGCTATGTTTACGCGATTTCACAATTTTATACCCTTCCAATTCAACCCATAATCAAGCCACAATCACATCCCAATCCAAACTCCATCCATACCACATCCTAACAGCCCCAATAAATTCAATATTAACATTTATACTTATGCTTAAGCTTGAATTTAACTATACTTCAGTTCTTTTAACCAAAACAACAAGATTCACCATCCATTTCACTACCACTCCAACCCAAATTCTAAACCAACAAGCATTAAGCTACTATATCACCATAACAACTAGAATCATCCTATTTAACAAAGTAAAGCTAGGGTTTGGAGATGATATACCTTCCTTGAAGTGGTGTGAGTAGCTAGGAAGCCTTAAGAAGTCTTGAGATGACTTAGGGATGCTTGGATCTTAAAGGAAAAACAAGAAAATCAAGTTAAAATTCTTGAAGTCACTATTCATTGTCTTCTTCATTGATTTATTGAAGAAGATTGTGAATGATTTGGAGGCTTAAACTCATAGAATAGCCATAACTATGCATAAGGAATACTAGGGAATTATCTTACCAATTTAGGAAGCCTTGAACTTGAATTTTGAAAATTGTTTTCTTTGAAAATGGCAAAAGCCGAGAGCAAAGGGAGGATGAAGGAGAATTTTGTGTTTTTGTTTTGATGAAAATGAATATTTGCTTGCTTGGTTGAATTAGTTTTGTTTTGTTTTAGGTCAATTACCCATTTACCCTTGATTTTGTGTGGTTAATATTCCACCACATTTCCTTCCCTCTTATGTCATGCTTGCATCACTTTGTGATGTCATCACCCCTCCTTTGTCCTCTTTCTATTGGTTGGATGACACCATCCTCTCTTATCCCTTTGATTAACTTCCTAATTGTTTGCCTAATGACCCCTGATCTGTTATACGGTTCGCTTAACTTTCGTTTTCATTTATCGTTTGAGGGATCATACCCGGGATCTTATTACTTAGGTTCCCTTAACCTTTCTCAATATATTATATTCCTTTTATGATCCTCTCTTATAATCCTTTAATTTAAATCCTTTTTATCCTGTTACCTTTTACTCAATTCTTTCCGTATCTAGTGGATTTCCGGGAAAAACCAAAGTGTTCGGAATTGGATTCTGACGATCTTTACATACACTTATATACCATATAGAGTGCCAATAAAATCTCAGAATATCCATAACAGAACCCCTACATAGTGTGGCATGAAAAGTTTTCTCATTCAGCTAAAACACTATTCATAAGGGTTACAAAAAGTTCAAAATTTTGGGGTTATTACAGTCTCCCCTCCTTAAAAGGATTCCGTCCCGAAATCAGATAGAAAATTAATAGGGATACTCTCTTAGCATTGCACTTTCTAACTCTCGAGTAAATTTTCCCAAAGTTTGATCAATCATATAGAAGTAAAGGAATTTGTTGAGAGATCACTATGATCATGAACACTTGTTATATCGCATAGTTAGTACAGAAGGTGGCCAGCCTTTAGTACTTGACAAGCAATTAAACAATAGATGGTATCCTACTAGGCTTCTATCACATAGATAGATAGTCATTCGGCAATACCTCCCCTTCTGGAAGGGTTGTTCTTCTCAGCTTACATAAAATGAAAAGAAGAGAAAAGAACGAACTGAAGAGAATTGTATATTCGTAATTTTTTTTTTATTGCCATAAAATATCTGGCTCGGAATCTACCTCTGAACTATAGAGGTTTGTCATAAGAGAACAAAACATATATGTATTTATATCAACATCAAGTATTATAGCATCATATTTCACATGCCTAAATATTTTTGCTATTCCGTCCATCATTCTATGGACCCATGCTCTTCCTCGAGCTTGTACACAATCACCTTTGAAACTCCTTCGATATCGAAAATCAAACCTGGGATCTCATTCTAGACATCATCGTTACTTGAATTCTATGCTTGCACCGTAACCTTCCTCGTATAATAATACGACTCTCTATTGATAAGAAAGAATAACTATTCAATAGGTAGATACTCTACTTAATTAGTCTATCAATGATAACTTATACACTACCACGACCCGTTTAGTGGTACTCAATCTCAACATCCATTCCAATACAACTCTCACGGTTGTAATCAGCTCGTTACTCGCAGAATCATTGCTGCCTTACTATGGTCCACCACTGACCTACTGTCATCATTCACTTTCCATGAAATCTTAATATCTAACCATACGGAGTCCATATATGTCGTATAAAATTCTTCTAAGGAGGTAACACAATCACCATTCATGATTCATGAAGAACACTCCTGATCCTGACATACATACCTGACATGAAGCAGATAAAATTGCAGAAGAGTTTCAATCAAAGCAACGATAGCAGGTTAATACCATTCTTACTCATATGCCTTAAATAGAAGACTTAACTCAAGGTTCGTTTAGTCCTTTTTGAAACATGGTCCGGGATTATCCTCCGGGTAGTTCCTTCTGAGATAGATAGCCCGCTCATGGCGATCACACGAATTAAACCTTTACTAACTACTATTATGGTTGGGTATTGCACAGTCATCAGAAGGAATGTCAATCTTTCAAACCATAATACAACCTGCATAGCTTTAACCATCATCACTGTATTCCTTTGGCACAAGCGCCTATAATTATCCTCTTACCTTTAAAGTGTCGGCCACCTCTTTGGCCTTTCCTGATAGTAAAATTTCCTTACAGTCAATGTCATTTTAACCACTTCCAAATAAATTTTCTACCTTATTTCAATCACAGCTTATGTGAAGATGTTTTCCTTAAAATCTCATGAGTAAAAAAAATATTACCATTTTTCCATAAGTTATTGCCTCAGTCTTTAGAGGTTAATCACTGTCACGACTGACGCTCAATCATAATTAGAACAACTTTTTATCTTAAGTCCTAATTGCCCTGAACAACTTCGACCATTACTGGTTCGATCCATACCTTCTCGTGGTTTAACACGTGCCCCACTTGGCATCATTATAATTACATCATATTTCCTTTATCAACATTTCTATTTTTGAGAATTTTGAATATTACCTTTCTCCTTGTAAAACCTCTAAGGTTATCCTTGAATCGTTCCTCCTGTATTCCCTAGATACAGGGCATATCAAGATACCATTTATTAATACCAAAATCATTGTTTTATATACTTCTGAAAAATTTCTCCACTGATTCTTAAAGGTTGTTATTACCTTAATCCTTTCCAATTCATACTGTCAAAACTTATACTATCCCTATTAAGGGTGAAATGCCAACCTTTATGCATTCCCCTAGGATTCGTTTTAAGTTACCGATGTTCTATCCTTAATTTCACCTTTAAAAAGGTACATGCATCCTTCCATGGATAAATCAAGTCATATATCCCTGATAAGGGTGTCTTATTCAATCATTCCCACCTCGATAGTATATGCCTAATTTTCATAATAACATCTGTATTCAAAATGAGGTCAATCAATATGGCCTCCAAAAGATAACAACGGTTATCCGCTTTTCTTGCCTAATTTGGTAACGATAACAAGGATGTTCAGGAAGATATTGGTCGTGTTCAACGTGAACTTCTTCTTAATAATTCCTTATTTACTTTTGTTGTTTATCTCAACAGTCATCTCAATGTTGGGATATCTTTCATACCTGGCGTCTCCCTTTTCTGGGTATCAAGCCACCGGTCTTACACTTCACATTCTTGAGGGTCTCTTCCTTCATCCAATTTTCCTAATTTCTTACTTTCTTGTCTCCTCAGTCTATCCGTGTCTCAATATTTATCCTTCGAACTATCTCAAGGTTTCCTCAAATCCTCCCAACTTACAGGGGATAAAATATATGTATCTCTTATTCCTTCAATCATCAATTTAACTCATGGTGAATCACCCGCATCCTGACGATTACATACTTTTCTATTTCTATTGCTACGAGTCTTTAGGGTTTCCTCATACCCAACTCCTTTCTCTTATCATTATTTCATGAAACAACACAACCTAAGCATTGATTTCAAACATCCCGTCATTCTGGATTCGGGTCCTTAGAACGAATCTTGACGACTTTTACAACTTAGATTCATAATTCATCATACTCGTCTGCCTTTGTTCTGGCTCTAAAGCTTTTACACTATCCCCATAACCTTGGGAAGTACTTTCCTGAAAATAATTGACTGAACTTAAATCAGTTTATTATAATCTCTTGCTCCGTGCCTTCCTTGGTCTTTCACCAGCGGGTGGTCTCCCTCTTAGGAGGGTAAATGACAAAAACAGTCTTTTGTGGTTCGTCAATCATTTAGAATCTCAAATGATTCCTATATTTCCTTTAGCCAGGCTCTGGCCTCAACTGGGTCAACTTGTTCCTTGGAACACTGAGAGCTTAGCGATTTAAAGGTCCTGAAAGAATTTCCCACTACATTGTTTCCCTCAAGGTGGTGGTTGGGAAATAAAGTATAAGTTCTGTTTAGACAGGTCCATGAATTTCCGTATAGGAGTACCGTCTCGGGTCCTCTTACATCGCTCGACTTCTGTTTTCTTAGTCTAAATATTTCTTCCTACTCCTCATAATTGGGGTCATCTTTTAATTTGAAATCCTCATTTTTCACTTTATTATATTATGGGTTCCTTATATCTTAATTGCGACCTCCCTGATTATCACATTCAAGGTTTGACCCTAATCTTATTCCTTGTGGGGGCATATTACTTGGAAAAATTTTGAGAATCTCTGGATATTTGTCTTACTTACTTTGCTTAAGTCTTTCCCTCGTTTAGTCCTTGCACGATTGCAAATTATGAATTCTTAAGTTCGATAAACTTCATGACACTCTCTTAAGTGTTAATAGAGCAATTAACAATGTGATCTTATCACAACAACTCATCTGAACTGAATTTAACGAATATATACATAACCATTTGTTCGAGGTTACAACAACTGAACATATTAAATAGAATTACATCATTTGATCTGATCGCTTATAACCCAAAAGTACTACCATAGATAATCATCTAGTCATTAAAATTAATCATTCATAACTTAGGCTAATCCTCCAAAAGCGGTGCTACATGAAACCCTAGTCTGATTGCTCTGGCTGTGCACACTACCATGGATCAAGAAATGCGAGCACGCACGACATCCCTAACCTGCTCCATCACAGAGGTGATGAGGTCTAAGATAGTTGCAAGTAGAGCTGGATCAATCTGACCCTCAAGATGGCCTCTAGCTGTAACACGGGTGGTAGCCTCAATCCTTTCCATGCTATGAGCTAATCCCGCCGGAAGTACCCCGCCCTCAATCCTTGGTGCAGTAAGTCGATCCAACAGATCACTCCTAACATTACGGGCCTCGGACAGGCCACCCAAAGTCATATGGTAATTGGCGATAAGAGAAGCCTGAGTGGTAGCATCTAGCAGTCCATGGGGTGCAGGTGGTGCAGACCCAGGAGATCCAAATGGATAACCAAGCACGGTATCAGGTGACAATGGTGCAGGAGGTAAAGGTGGCATTTCCTCAGTAGGTGCTGGGCTCTGTACCGGGGATGGAACAGGAATTGGTGGAACCTCATGGATGTCTATAGGAACCTCTGGAAGAGGGTCTGATACTGGTATAATTGGTGTCGTGGAAGGCCCCACTCCTTCTGCCCTCATTAACCTTTGTGCCCTTGGTAACTCTTCATCCTCTAGTGCCACCCTCACGGCCATTCTTGCTCTGGTAGTCGCCCTGACTACGGTCATCAATTCCTCAGCGGTCCTCTCTTCATTCTCATCAGGATCCTCCATGAGATCCTCCTCAGCCACAATCATTTCCGGAATAACATCCTCAACCGCAACATTCTCAATATGAATCTCATCAGGTCCCTCATTAGGGTACTCTATCGGATTCACAATTTGATCTCCAGCTTGTAATAAAATATCCTCATGCTAATGCTCCTGAACCTCAGGGTTCGGTGCCCCGCTGCCCTATACGAGAACGAACTATGTTACTATCACGATATTTATAAGGGTTCCCGTAAGGGTTTTAACTGTCAGTACTACGTTAGGTAGCCCGACTATGAACTTGGCAAGAGTTCTTATTATCTTAGTGAACTTATTATCTTTACGTCACATCATCTCTGAGGTTTATAACGCTTCGCTCTGATACCATTTCTGTAACACCCCCAAATCCGGGGTCGGGGATCCGGGTTGTCACGAGTTCCATTTCCCTTAATAACACCCAATCTTAATACACAATCAACTACTCTGTACTGTGACCCCACAATAAACACACACACACCACAAGTTATAGTCTCAGAGATGAATATCCAAAAATAATCACAAGTCATTTTATTCCACAATTATATGTCAATACACCTTAAAAAGGTTTCTGAATAAATTTACATTTCCTTGCCATTATTACAATTCATAATTATACATAAGTCTGGTACATCATAAGTTGAAAGCATAGCCTATTGGTAGTTCCTACCTCAGCTACAGCGACATCAACGCCTATAGAAAACTGCGAAACGTTTCCTAATCGCTTGCGAATCGGGAGCTTGGTCCTGTTCATCTTTTCTATCTGTTGTTGTGTGATGAAAGAAGAAAGCAAGGGTGAGCAGCAAGCCCACCAAAATACTATGTATAATGATTAACAATATATGAGCCTTCTCATAGTACTCATGAAAGTCTTGGTCAAAAGAAATGAACCAAGTTGATATCTTAATGCGATGAAGTCGCAAAATATTCAGTATATATATATACATATATACTTTTCAAAATATTGGAATTCCTCTTCCATGCATAATACACACAGAGTTCCAGTGTATAACTGTATAAAAATATCGTTGCAAGGTGATCTCATATATCTAACCTTGTCTCAACGTTTTTCTGAAAATCTTTGTCATGCATAAGATAATCATTTACTAGATATAAGTTTAAAATATGAAGTTACAAGATACTCCCATATACTTATATCTTTTCCAAATACTACTTGAACTACCACCGTTCAAGTTATAATTAGTTTTAAAAGTTCATCACATAGATGAGACTACAAGACCAGATTTGAATAGATTAAATCTTTAAAATATCACCAAAATAAAATGAAGTTACGAGATACTTCATTTGATGCAAACATCATTTTGAAAACTTGACCCTGCCAACACTCAACAATCGCCCAATCGTAGCCTTTCTATCGAAGTGCTCTGGGTAGTGTTGCAGAAATATCCAATTGGATGATGAACTCATTACGGGAGTTTGCCGCGCCAGGAAGACCACTTATGAGGATCAGTCGTAGTAGTGCAACCCCACCATTTTCTACATGTAGAGGAGAACCTGTCGGATTTACTTGTCAACCGAACACTGAACTCCTAAGGAATGGACCGCCTTAGCGGAACTTTCAGGCCATTTGGGCCAATATAATAAGGCTGGCCGGCGCCACTCGACCACTTACGCCACTCCTAGTTCAGATGAAATCCATGACTCTGAAACGTAAAGCTCGTTCCCCCTTTCCCCAAGTAGAAACTTGTTAATACGGCTCCACCATGAAGTCATATCTAGTTGGAAAGGAAAACTCACCGATATTTCCCAGGCGATGCCTGTTAATGGATTAACTTGTTCCAAGAATTTTACTTCCCGAGTGTTGGGTAAGTAATTAATTCATTTATCAAAACAGCAACCTTGTTGCGAATATAAAACACACCACAGAGCCGGATCCCTCAGGTTTTGAGCGATTATTTAAATCCCCTTCGAAAGGAGGATCTTAAATATAAAAATGAGTTTTGGGATCCGCTCTAACTTTTAAAAATCATTTTGAATGCTCGCAAAATTTTTTTAAGAATGTTTGGAGTGATGCTGATTTAACAAAATAAATCAGTCCCAACATATTAGAAAATATCTGAATATTATTATTTAAATATTATTCCCATAAAGAATAATTTTTATAAAAATAATTGAAGTAGAAGTTGTAAAACTTATACTTGAAATGAATAGTAAATAATCAAAGATATACTTATATGAAAGTAATATCTTTATTTGAATATCAAAAGTAAGTTTGGTTATCGAACATTATTCTTTAATAAAATAAAGAATATTAATAAATAATAAGCGGAGTCATAATACCTCGAATGAATATTATAAATAATATTCATTAAATAAAATAAAGGAGTCATACATCCTCAAATGAATATCCAAGTAATATTCAATAAATAATATAAAGGAGTCATAAGTCCTCGAATGAATATTCAAGATAATATTCATTAATAAAATAAAGTTATCGAATAAACCTTATTCGATTGATAGTTTTGAAAACTATAACCATATATATATATATAAATATATATATATAAAATCTACTCGGGATCCTCGACTCCCGGTTTTAGAAAATGTTTTCACCTTTGGGTCCCTATACTAAGGGTATATGCAAATTACCGCTATTCTCTAGCATAGGTATTATCAACTTAACCAACAGATATATATGGCAAGAATACGAAACAGGCATGCATATATATACCATATCAGCATGCTTCAATATATCGCAAAATTTGCTAATTAACCAACATGCATCTATCACAAGATAATGCATATACATATATACATCACAACAACAGTATAACGGGTAGAAAACTTGCCTGAGCGACTGGGGGTGATAAAAGGCTCGGGACGAGTCTGGTAACCTATAAACAACAAGTATGTTGGAATTAAACAAAAGTCACTTGTAAATCTATACTTTAACTAACTTAGACTCTAACGCTTGTTTTGCGCTTACTGATTCTCTTAAGTTACTCGAGTACCCTCGGCTCCACCATTTTTAATAATTTAACCATTACGAGATTTAAGGCGATTCCTTCGCGAGTGTCTTACCAACTGCCTAACATACTTAACATAATTGTTTCATATATTAATTAACCCTTTAAGGTCTTTAACCTATGTTTCAAAGTAAGGCGAGGGGAAATGTTTTGTTCGCGAAACGCCGTTACTTAAAACGGTCGTTTCTCCAAAACCGTACATCGGAACCAAACGAACTACATATCAAAACGAAGCTCGTAACATGAACTATCTAAACATGGCAATGTTCAAAATCTAGCAGGGGGTTCTCGGGTCCTAATGTTATGAACAAAAGCAGTCTAAAGTAAATCGGACATTACGACGGCTATGTTTACGCGATTTCCCAATTTTATACCCTTCCAATTCAACCCATAATCAAGCCACAATCACATCCCAATCCAAACTCCATCCATACCACATCCTAACAGCCCCAATCAATTCAATATTAACATTTATACTTATGCTTAAGCTTGAATTTAACTATACTTAAGTTCTTTTAACCAAAACAACAAGATTCACCATCCATTTCACTACCACTCCAACCCAAATTCTAAACCAACAAGCATTAAGCTACTATATCACCATAACAACTAGAATCATCCTATTTAACAAAGTAAAGCTAGGGTTTGGAGATGATATACCTTCCTTGAAGTGGTGTGAGTAGCTAGGAAGCCTTAAGAAGTCTTGAGATGACTTAGGGATGCTTGGATCTTAAAGGAAAAACAAGAAAATCAAGTTAAAATTCTTGAAGTCACTATTCATTGTCTTCTTCATTGATTTCTTGAAGAAGATTGTGAATTATTTGGAGGCTTAAACTCTTAGAATAGCCATAACTATGCATAAGGAATACTAGGGAATTATCTTACCAATTTAGGAAGCCTGGAACTTGAATTTTGAAAATTGTTTTCTTTGAAAATGGCGAAAGCCGAGAGCAAAGGGAGGATGAAGGAGAATTTTGTGTTTTTGTTTTGATGAAAATGAATATTTGCTTGGTTGGTTGAATTAGTTTTGTTTTGTTTTAGGTCAATTACCCATTTACCCTTGATTTTGTGTGGTTAATATTCCACCACATTTCCTTCCCTCTTATGTCATGCTTGCATCACTTTGTGATGTCATCACCCCTCCTTTGTCCTCTTTCTATTGGTTGGATGACACCATCCTCTCTTATCCCTTTGATTAACTTCCTAATTGTTTGCCTAATGACCGCTGATCTGTTATACGGTTCGCTTAACTTTCATTTTCGTTTATCGTTTGAGGGATCATACCCGGGATCTTATTACTTAGGTTCCCTTAACCTTTCTCAATATATTATATTCCTTTTATGATCCTCTCTTATAATCCTTTAATTTAAATCCTTTTTATCCTGTTACCTTTTACTCAATTCTTTCCGTATCTAGTGGATTTCCGGGAAAAACTAAAGTGTTCGGAACTGGATTCTGACGATCTTTACATACACTTATATACCATATAGAGTGCCAATAAAATCTTAGAATATCCATAACAGAACCCCTACATAGTGTGGCATGAAAAGTTTTCTCATTCAGCTAAAACACTATTCATAAGGGTTACAAAAAGTTCAAAATTTTGGGGTTATTACAAATTATTTGAATTAATTATAAATAATTTACATTTATTTAACTATCTATAAATAATATAAATTGATTAATTAATTTTTAATCAATTAATTAAATTCATAAATAATTAACTAAAATAAATTATAAATAATTGAATCAAATTGTATTTTTTTAAATAATTTAAGAAATAAATTTTAGGAATTTAAAATAATTTAGAAAATAATTTTTGGTATTTAAAATAATTATTAAATGATTTTTGAAAGCAAATTAAATGATTTTTTTAAATACGAAAATAAATTTTGAAATAAAAGTAAAAAGAATTAAATCCGAAACAGGTTTTTAGTCTGGGTTTTTGGAAATAACAGATCAAAAGCGGGTCGGGTTCAAAAACTAAACGGGTCACCAAGAAACCGGCCGGGTCGCCATGAACAACCCGCCGAATTTCTGGAAAACCCAGAAACCGGTGAGTTCTCCGGCGGCCCTGGCAGGTCCGGCAAGACTCTGGCGACATAAAAACACGGCTTTCCTGGCTCTGTTTCAACTGATTTTGATATCCCTACGATCCTATTTCAGTCCATAATCATTCCTACCAACCTAGAATCTGCAAACATCATCGGAGTTGAAATCTCCGATCAAAACTCAAGTTCTCCGACGAACTCATCGGAAAAACCCGATTTCGCGTGTTCCTTAACCAAATCGAACGATTCTAATGCAAAAATGAAGCTAATTTTATACTCAAACGACTCATAATCTCACAAACATCATAAAATCAACAACAATTCCAGAAAATCAGAACAAAAAAATATAAAAATCCAAAACTCGGTTCGTACAAACCCATAATCAAACGGTCGATATTTTGGCATAAATCGATTCTAAATAACATTTAGAAACAAGTTATAACATCACAAACATCAAACAAAAATTAAGGATCAAGAACTCAGTTCGAATGAAATTCGACGAAAATTGATTATACGGATTACTCAACCTGAAACGATGAAATTGGTATCAAAAGATTGGCCTTGA
Source organism: Apium graveolens (assembly GCF_009905375.1). Lineage (NCBI taxonomy): Eukaryota > Viridiplantae > Streptophyta > Magnoliopsida > Apiales > Apiaceae > Apium > Apium graveolens. Next base: position 159,216,426 of record NC_133650.1, read on the forward strand.
CAAGCTCTATGATTCTGTATCAAAATCGTCACCAACATAGTAGAAACAAGGGATCAATCGGTTCAATTTCTGATGAACAAACCCTAGCCCCGAAATTCCTATTTTCTGAATTTTTATAATATTTTTGGAAATTTTCTGAAAATAAAATGAAATAAAAATAAATAAAGGTGCTATTTATATGTATAGAAAATAATATCCCAAAATCAACTTAGGGTGTTTTTTTATTCACATAATTAAAATAATTAAGCCCCAAAATAATAATTACGGGGAGTAATTTTAAAAACGATAAAATACAACATTAATATCAAAATTTCCCAAAAATTGTGAATAATTCGAAAATACAAAAATAAAGGGTATTTGAAGTACGAATAATTTTATAAAAATAAAAACACGGATTTTGTGGGGTTTGACGTCCCGGTGGGGTCCCGGTCCATTGATTTTTGAAAAATGGAAACGATCCCTAAATTACCAGAAAATCCTGAAAACACGTAAAATACATTCAAACGCGCATAAAATCAAATAAAATAGGTATCTTAATAAAGACGTTAATAAATACGCGTCCTGATCGCAGATAGATTCATATAATTGCGGTTTAAACACATATTAATCAATCGAAATATTTTCTGACCTGCACAGAAACACACATAAAAACTGTAACATCTAATATCATGGCAACAATTACTTTAAATACATAATATTTATTTATTTAACATATAATATTCACATAATTTTTCCGGTTATTACATTGAACCCTAAACCTTGATTCCAGTTGTTGATCTTTGAGACGTAAACCTTATTCTTTCTGAACCATTGATTGTTGTATACCCGAATACGAATCACAGATATACGATACTACTCCACAAATACATACAAACTAAATGCCAAACACTGACTCAAATTGCTTACATACTGAAACCATTGTACCTTATGCTTTGAAAGACCAAATCCTTGCAACCTTGAAACTTTGATTCCTTTGTTATCCAATTCTTTCATTACCTAACAACCATTCTTTGAAATTGATATTGATCCTTTGTGAAGATTGAAACCATTTCATTATTGAATATCCAATGTTGCTTATGATTTTATTTATTACTTTACATTGTTTATTATGTTATTATGTTAGAATTGGATTGTTTTATAAAATTATGGACCAGATTCGTGGTCAGACCAGATTGGTGGTCAAGTTAGGCCAATGTGTGCCTTGGATCCAGTAAGTAGAGCAGACCTGTATGCCTTGCTCGGGGTTAGTGCATGACTAATTAGCAGCCTAACCTTGGTTTTTAAAATAAAAATATAATATCCAATTCTAAATCATTAATCATTGTTCACTTGATACCTTAATCCTTTTCACTTGATGATCATTATTCTCAGACTTGTCATTGTGACTTGCTGAGCTAGTTAGCTCATTTGTGCGATGTTGTTTATGATCTTTTCCAGTTAAGAAGGAACCAGTTGGTAGTGAGGATCCCCAATCCAGTGCGAGAGCTAGGGGTCCAGGTTGATCGAGTTAAGCTAGCTGACAGCTTTTGAGATAGTTTAAGTTTATAAAAGTTTGTAATAATGTTTAATGTTCAGTTCTAAGTTTGAATAGTTGGGATTTGGACGTTTATAATATAAGTGTGTGTGTGTGGCTTGTGAACATATTTTAACCTGTTGCGGTCCGTGGTAGTTGGTAAGTAGGGTCAATGCATATTATTATTATCTTTATTATTGTTATAAGCAGGTTATAAATAAGGTGTGTGTGTAGGGACCCCAAACTTCTGACCCAGGTTTGGAGGGCGCCACATGCACAACAACTTCCTGTAGCAATATATTCAGCTTCTGTAGTTGATGTGGAAATTGATTTATGTTTCTTGCTAAACTAAGAAACTAATCTGCCTCCAAGAAATTGATAGATTCCACTAGTGCTTTTCCTGTCTATTTTGCATCCTGCAAAATCTGTATCTGAGTAACCTATTAACTTAAAATCTGATTCGCTAGGATACCACAATCCTAGATCAGTTGTACCCTTGAGGTACTTGAAAATTCTTTTCACAGCTATTAGATGAGGTTCTCTTGGATCAGCCTGAAATCTTGCACAAAGACAGGTGGCATACATGATATCTGGTCTACTTGCAGTTAAATAGAGTAAAGAGCCAATCATACCTCTGTAGTTAGTAATATCTACTTATGCTCCAGTATCTTTATCTAACTTTGTGGCTGTGGCCATGAGAGTGGATGCAGTTGAACTGTCTTGCATTACAAATTTCTTGAGCAGATTTCTGGTGTACTTGGATTGACTGATAAAAGTACCTTCTTCAGTTTGTTTGACTTGAAGTCCTAGAAAATAACTCAACTCTCCCATCATACTTATTTTATATCTTGACTGCATTAACTTGGAAAATCTTTCAAAAAGTTTTGTATTTGTAGAGCCAAAGATGATATCATCAACATATATCTGTACCAAAAGTAAGTCGTTTCCATGGTTGAGGTAGAATAAAGTCTTGTCAATTGTGCCTATGTGAAATCCACTTTCCAGAAGGAATTGAGTCAGAGTCTCATACCATGCTCTAGGAGCTTGCTCAAGGCCATAAAGTGCTTTTTCAATCCTGTAGACATGATTTGGAAATTTTGGATCTACAAAGCCTGGAGGTTGTTCAACATATACCTCTTCTTTCAGTTCTCCATTGAGAAAAGCACTTTTCACATCCATTTAAAAGACTTTAAACTTCTTGTGAGCAGCATAAGCCAAAAAGATTCTTATGCCTTCCAATCTAGCAACTGGAGAAAATGTTTCATCATAGTCAATACCCTCCTGTTGAGAGTAACCTTTAGCAACCAGCCTTGCTTTGTTTATTGTAATTATGCCATCACTGTCAGTTTTATTTCTGAACACCCATTTTGTACCAACAATTGATCTGTCCTTTGGTCTTGCTACTAGGGTCCAGACTTTATTTCTTTCAAATTCATTTAACTCTTTATGCATTGCTTGCACCCAATCAGCATCTTGAAGAGCTTCTTCCACTTTCTTTGGTTCAGTCTGAGATAAAAAGGAATGATAGAGACATTCATTTGTTGTTGTTGTTCTAGTTCTGACACTTGCTTCAAGATCTCCAATTATTAAGTTAGGTGTGTGTGATTTAGTCCACTTCCTTGCAGATGGAAGTTGACCTCTAGAACTGGATCCTCCCCCATGATCCATGCTATCTCCATCAGCATTTTATGATGCTCCCGCTGAAGTTATGCTCTCTGAGATCCAAAATTTGAGTTAGATCCTTCAAGAATTGAAGAATTAGAGTTTCCAGAATTTTCAGAATTTGGCTAATCAGAACTTGATGAATCAGAACTTGAAGAGCCAGTGACTGGTTCTGATGCTTCTTGAGAGTCTTGAGATGTGGTATGATCATCAGCTTGCTCCCCCTGAAAAGGTGCATTTTTTTTTGGAACAGTTACCACAGTTTCAATGACATCAGAATTTAACTCGTCAGAACTTACAGGATCAGGATTTAGGTCATCAGAATTTACAGAATCAGAATTTACATCTTCATTTTCAAATCTCAGCTGATCATGATCATTGAAATCTTCAAGTCCAGTAATATTTTTATCATTAAAAGATACATTGATAGATTTCATGACAACCATTGTTCTTAAATTGTAGACTCTGAAGGCTTTTGTGGAAAGTGGATATCCACAAAAAATTCCTTCATTAGCTTTTAGATCAAATTTTGACAGCTGTTCAGGATGAGTCTTAAGAACAAAATACTTGCATCCAAGTACATGAAAGTATTTCAGATTTGGATTCTTTTTCTTTACCATCTCATATGGTGTTTTTCCATGCTTGTTTATGAGTGTGGCATTCTGTGTAAAACAAGTAGTCTGCACAGCTTCAGCCCAAAAATAGGTTGGTAGCTTTCCTTCATCAAGCATAGTTCATGCAGCTTCAATAAGAGTCCTGTTCTTTCTTTCTACAACTCCATTCTGCTGTGGAGTTCCAGGTGCAGAAAATTTCTTCTTTATTCCTTGTTCTTTGCAGAACTCTTCCATGATTGAATTCTTGAACTCAGTGCCATTATCACTTCTTATTAATTTAACAGAATCTTTGACTAACTTATCCAGCTGTCTGACATGATCAGTTAAAGGAGATGAATTTTCATTCTTCATGTGAAAGAAATACACCTAAGTGTATCTTGTGAACTCATCCACTATAACGATAACATATTTCTTCTTTGCAATAGACATGACATTGACTGTACCAAATAGATCAACATGCTCAAGAATTAAGGATTCAGTTTTGCTCTTGAATGAAGATTTTCTTTGTTTTGCCTTTTGACATGAGTCACAAAGACCATCAGGAGCAAATATTGATTTTGGCAGTCCTCTTACAAGATCTTTCTTTACTAGCTCACTTATATTGTTGAAATTTAAATAAAAGAGTCTCTTGTGCCAATTCCAGCTTTCTTCAATTTATGCTCTGCTTAACAGACAGATTGCAGAACCATCAGAATTTGTTGAAAGTCTGGCTTCATATATTTTACCATGTCTATAACCTTTCAGAACCACTTTGCCTGTAGAATTACTTACAACTTCACACTGTTCTTCAAAGAAATCTACATGATAACCTCTGTCACAGATTTGACTCAAACTTAGCAGATTATGTTTAAGTCCTGGGATAAGAGCTACTGTTTCAATTATGACATTCCCAAGATTGATATTACCATATCCCAGAGTCTTTCCCATGTTGCCATCTCCATAAGAAACTCCTAGGCCAGTTTTCTCCACAAAGTCTGATAGCAGGGCTTTATTTCCAGTTATATGTCCTGAACATCCACTGTCCAGAACCAGGATATTTTTCTAGTTGCCCTGCAATCACAAAGACCACTATTGATTAGTTTTAAAGACCCAAACTTGCTTGGATCCTTTGGACTTGTTAAGTTTGTTAGCATATGCAGCGGATTTACTTTCAGAGTTTATGCTAACATGATTTTTATCAGACTTTATATCAGACTTTGCATCAGAATTTACACTAGAAGGAATTACACTAACTTTCTTTAAAGAAGGTTTTATTTCATAATAATCATCGTACAAATTATGATATTCCTTACAAGTATAAATAGAATGCCATAAACTACCACAATAAAAACAAGAATTTTGTGGTTTAAACCTAACAGACTGACTCTTCACTCCTTATCTAGGAGGTAAAGAGTTTATATCTTTATTTTTCCTGCAAAAATAAGCAAGATGATTAGAGTTTCCACAATTATAGCATTTCTTTCTAGGAGCATTAGGAACTGGCATATAATTATTACTTTTATTCACACTTTCCTTTCTATTCCTATTTTTCCTAGCTTCCTTTACCTTATTCATATTTTTAATCTCTTTCAGCTTATACTTAAGCTGCTTCTTTGTCATTTAGCCAATAATTACCAAAGCTGGTTTATCCTGTTTTAATTTGTCAGAAGTTAACTTTTCTTTGACTTATGCTTTAGAGTCTTTCATCTCTTTAGAATCAGACACAACAGTTTTTGCAACAAATTTAACAGGATTTACCTTTGGCTTTTCAGTCTGTTTGATAGCAATTGGCTTAATTGGCAAAGTCCCTTTCTCACTTTTACCATATTTATAACCTAACCCCTCCTTCCAGTTTCCACTACTTAGAATATTCTGAGTTGATCTGCCTGAGTTAGTCCCAGTCCTGATGATTTCTCTTTCTTTTTCTAATTCAGTTTTTAGATAATCATTCTGTTTAAGCAATTCATTCTTACCATACACAACATTATCTCTCTCTGTCTGAATATTGTTCATCTTGACTAACTCTTCTTCAAGATAGCTAATTCTGTTTTTGTACTTTAGATTTTCAAATTTTAATATTTCATTCTCTAAAGTCTGATCTCTATAGCTAATATAAATATTTTTCAGAAATAATCTCAACTCAGTAATATCTTCTATATCAAAAACAAGAGTTGATAGAGGTGCCTTTGGTTCAGCAGCATCAGAACTGCTATCAGCATTTGCCATTAAGGCATAGTTCACCTCTTCTTCAGATTCTGAAGTATTTGCCCAGTTTTTCTTCTTTGTGATAAGTGCCTGGCCTTTATCACCTTTTCCTTTCTTGCAATCAGGATAGATGTGGCCTCTTTCACCATAATTGTAGTATTTGACATTTGAGTTGTCTCCTCTTTCAGACTTTCCTCCTTTGCCTTCAGTCTTTCTGAACCCTTTCTTGTCAGATGTTCCACCTTTCCTGGAAACCTTCTTACCCTTTCTGAATTTCTTTTAGGCTATCTTTGTGATACCCTTCACCATAAGAGCACACAGTTGTATCATCTCTACATCAACATCTACTTCAGATAAATTTTCAGGTTCTTAATCATCATCATCAAAATCTGATGACTCTGAATCAGACTGTATGATGAGAGCCTTTCCTTTTGCCTTCCTAGAGACAATTGGCTTTTCTTCAGTCTTTAAAGCAACTGTCTTAGACTTCCCTCCATGCCTCTTCTTTCTTTGCTCCATCTCAAGTTCATGAGTCTTGAGTATCCCATAGATTTCATCAATAGACATATCAGTAAGTTCATAGTTGTCTCTTATTGTAGTAGCTTTCAAATCCCACTTTTCAGGAAGAGCTAGTAGGAATTTCAGATTTGAATCTTCTGGATCATATTCCTTACCCACTAGTGATAGATCATTCAACAACTTTATGAATCTGTTATATGTATCAGTAAGTGACTCATCAGATTTTGAGTCAAAGTGCTCTTACCCTTGTGTGAGTATTGTCTTCCTACTCTTTTTGATGGCATTGGTTCCTTGACACCTCACTTCCAATGCATCCCAGATTTCTTTTGTAGTCTTGCATCAAATCACCCTGTTTTCCATGATATTGTCAAGTGCACTATGAAGCAAGTGTCTTACTTTTGTATCCTTGCCTAGTGAAGAGATGTCTTCAGTGGTGAGTTCTCTCTTTTCTTTAGGAATCATCTTCTGTGGCTCATTCCCAATTGCAACAGAAAGCTTTATGGGCTTATGTGGACCAACATAAATTCTATCTAAATATTCTGGATCTGTAGCTTCCAGAAATATGGTCATCTTCACACTCCATACAGTGTACTCAGACACCTTGAGCATAGGAACCTTGATGGTTTCATATCTACTGGTGTTTTGAATGGGTTAGACCTTTGCATGTTCATGAGGGTCTTGTGTTTTTGATTGATCAGACATGATTATTATGTGGATCTTACTGTATGTATGTTAACAAAAAGGCTCTGATACCACTTGTTAGGTCACACAACACTCTAGAAGGGGGTTGAATATAGTGTTTATATAATCAAATCGACTTAGAACACATATATGTAACAATAATCAAGTTTATTCAATATAATAAACTCTGTTACAAAGTAGGTTAAACTACTCTCTCAGTGATGTATGATATCACTAAGAGCTGCTAGGGTTACAATCAATAATATTCTCGTAAATGATAACACTTCTAGTGTAAACCCTAATCTGTGTTTATATACTACACAGTTACAAGATATCTCCTAATTGATATGATAATGATTCTGTTTCCTAGAATACATCAATCAGAGATTATCTACTGCAGTCCTATAGCTGTCCAATTCTCTATGCATATTTTTACTTGTTTAATCCAGATCCTCTCCTATAAATCAACTGTTTTCCTTATCTGATGTGTACCCGCACTTAAGTCCTGATATAAGTTATGACGCCTTAAGTTCTGATAACTTCCTGTCTTCAGCAAGTTCTGATTTCCAGTTTAGTTCTGATACTAAGTTTTAAAACTAAACAAATCAGATTAGACATGACATCAAAAATATATTTAACATCGTATTTCTAATTAATAGGGTCTATAAATAAATAAATATCGAAAGCCAATTTTTTTCCCTAAGAAATTAAGATTTAAAAATATTTTTACCGGTAACAGATCATTTTTCTGAGTTCGGGAGCGTTCGTTCGTTTAAATCGGATAGACGGTTCAATTAATATTCAATTAATACGAATAAATCAATTATTATACAAAATAATTAATTATTCAAATTAATTAAGCATCAAATATATCTTTAAATAATTATTTAAAAAAAATCAGAATTAAAAATGAATTTTCCATAATTTTTGGAATTAAAATAAATTTAAAACAAATTATCCAAATAAACTGATTAATTATCAAAATAATTAATCAATTTAAAAAATAATAAATAAATGAATAAATAATTTTTGAATTTTTGAAATATTATTCAAAATTAATTTATAAAATAAATCAATTAATTAATTAAATTAAATAATCAATTTATTTAAATAAATAAAACAGATTTTTAGGATTTATAAAAAAATAAAAATAAAGTCCAGAAACAGTTTGTGAAAAACAGGTTTGGGTTTTTCTGGATCAAAGCTGGATTTTAGAAACTGGTCAAACGGGTTGGGAACCGGGTCGGTGAAGAACACCACCGAAATCTAGGATGAAATTCAGAATCCGGCGAACTTCACCGGACTCCGGTGAGTCCTGTTTGGGGTCAAAAACTTATCTTTTGGCATTGTTTTTGATTCCAAACCATTGCAAATCACCTCACCACCTTCAATTAGGCCACTATCAACCGTAATAACCCCTCAGTCTCGTTCTCCGATCAAATCAAGAAACTTTCGGGCCAAACATCGATTTAACTGATTCATACATTCAACTGATTCGTTCATTAAACTTCACGTTCTGTAGCTCAAATCAAAGCTTATAACCTCTATAATCTAAGCCCTAAAAAAACTCTATAATAAAAAAACGATTAATTAAAAATTGGGTGTAAACTCTAATAATCGAATTATACTTTTCAGGAATCGTTGGATGAAATTAACCATATAAATCGACTATACACATCACAAAGAAGCTATATCAATCATCAAATCAAGTTAATTATAAGCCTAAAATCAAAAAGCCCTAAATCAATCAAGAACCCTAGAAATCGAAATTGAAAATACACAATTCAAAATATGAAATCGATGCTATAAACTAATAGGACAGATCAAAACCTTCGATTTGAGTACTTACATGACAGTAATTGATGCTAAGAATCGATAAAAATCACCGATTGATTTTCTGACCCGAATTTGAAACCCTAACCCGAATTGAGAGGATTTTTTTTATTTTTTTGAATTTTTATAATAATTATATAATTAATTAACAAGAAACTAGGCTATTTATAATTATAAAATAATACCCCTAATTAAAATTAAGGCCCTAATTATATGTCTTAATAAAATTAATTGGCCCTTAATTAATAATTTATGAGGAATAATTTTTAAAATTTGAATTTTAAATTAATACAAAATATATATCAAAATTTCCCAAAAATTGTGAATAATTGAAAAATGCAAAGAAATGAAATATTTGAAAGTACCATGATTTTATAAAAATTAAAATATGATTTTTGTGGTGGTTTTAACACACGTAGGGGCCCGGAAAAATTATTTTTCGCGAAATGAGAAATTTTCTGAATTAACTGGATGTTAAAGATATCAATATGGTATACGCCATACTAGGAAAAATAAGGCCAATTATTTTATATAAAATATCATCAATTAAAACAAAGGCTGGGCTTTATTGTTAGTGTTTGTGCCCTAGAGACAACACTATGATGTTTTAGTTTAAGACATTAGGATTATTAATGTTTATGTTCTATCGATTATTCTCTTTATAATTTATTAATTCTTAATTTACTGTGATATAAATGTTATATTAATAAATGTCCTTGGAATATGATATGCAATTCTATATCTCTAAGTACGTGACTTAGAAATGAGATTATGAAAATAATATCAATATTCCTAAAGGTCCCTAGTCGAGTATTATTATTAAGGGACAATAATAATGCATTAAGATTGGTGTGTTTGTTGACTGATGATCACATCTCATTGATCATAGGTATAGTGATACTAAAGTCAAAAACACAGGCAGATGTATATGTACATGGTGCTGGACAGACCCAATGTGAGATTCTACATGTCTATTGTGTCATAAGTAATTCTCACTGTGATAATGATGTAATAGTCCTTAGACCTGAAGTCATTATATTTCTATACGAGAATTAATATACATTGATTCCATTAAAAGTTATCCTTGACCGGGTAATGATAAAAGTGGACATTGGGTATATTATGAATCGTATGAGAAATATGAATGATCTAGATGAGATTTAACCCTCCAATTTTAGGAGTGATATTATTGGCCTCTTGTGTGAGCTAGACTATGAAATGCGTGGCCACGCTCAAATGTTGATTTGATATGATAGTCTACTCATTGATCAAGGAAACTTGGATTAAACTATGACGAGGATGACACATTACATGCCTCTAGTTTAATCTATAATATTTGGTTAAAGGGATTATATTACATTGTACATTATTCACGAAAGGTATAATCGATCACCGATTCAATTATTATTACTTGGGTAGCAATGATGTATTACTAGATGCCGCTCATTGTTTATGATTTTAAATTAGATTTAAAATTCGTTGTCAATGTTATAATAACCTATAGGATCACACACAAAGAATGTTTGAAGGATTATTTAATTTAAATTGAATTTAAATTAAATTAAAGTAATTTAAATTATTTATAATATTAATTAAATTTGACTTAATTAATTAGATAAATAATGATATTTAAATTTACTAATATTAATTATGAAATTTATTTGTTAAATAATTAAGTGAGACTTAATTATAATACAAATAGGAATTTTGAATTAATGATAACTCCTAATTAGTTAAGAGTTATAATTCATTTTTCTACTCTCTATATAATATCTCTTGTGTGGCTGATTTTTTTTTGGGTGTGCAAGACTTTTACTAAAACCCTAGCCACCAAGAGAGAAGATGGAGAGAGCAATAAGAAACGGGTTTGTGCTAGTACACATCCAATCCTTGAGTTCAAGCATTCGTGTGGATACATATAGAGCGTAGATCGCGAGAGTGGGAAGCGTGGTGATTGAACATGCTTTGGATCTCCATTAATCAACCAATTGGTAATACTTCTTAAGGTAAACAATCTGATCTATGAATTAAATATATGTTTTTCGCATAGATCTTGCGGTGGGTTTCAAAAATTCCTATTTTTTACGTTTTTAATTACTATTTCCGTTGCGTTTATGTGCTCGAAACCCAACATGTATAGCTTTTGATATGAAATCATTTAACCCACAGTAAAATACCCGATAAATGGTCAAAAATACCTTGAACTACATGGAATACATACAACACATAACAACTAATACTTTACGACCAATCACACTTAATGATATAATAAAACATATAATACACCTTTATTCTGATATTAAATAATATTAATTTCTCAGTCGTTACAAGTACTTTGAATTGTTGGTTCTTGTGGGACTTGAGGTGTAAAATCTTCTTCAATCCTTTGAACTGAAGGTTCTTGTGCGCTTCCCTAAAAAATGAGATCATTGATGACAACATCCAATGTAGCAATGTGCTCCTGATGAGCTTTCCTTTCTTGTACTGTCTTCTGAATATCATCATCCACAATAATATGACTCCTTTGAGCAATGTCAGGAATAGTCTGTAGAATTTCAGTGCTTGCACCCATACTTTGAGCAGGTGGTTATTGTGTAGCAGGGGAATTAACAGTTGTATCTTCATATTGAGAAAATGGTTCTTGTGTACTATACCCCTTATGTGGATAATGCTGCTTGGACTGTTTTCCGACATTCATTGTGTTGTCGGCAGCCTTTCTTTTAGTTTTATCAGGATTTGACTGTGCGAGATCAGAAACTGATGAAAACTTGTCATAATTTGCAGTTTCCTGACCAAGAGCAACTTGAGCTAATACTTCCAAACCAGCTTGCTGTTGCTTAGCCTGATCATTGTTAGCTTCTTTAACTAGTCTTTTTTTCTTGTGCACATGACTAGATGCTACAATTTCAGCTCTTGCTTCCTCTATACTAGCACCAGTAACCTCTACTGGTCGAACATGCAATTTAAAAACAATTGGACCATCACTATTAGTATCAGTATTTGATGGATCATCTACCAGTTTAATATAAGCTGTATTTTTCCTTTTCTTTACTTTATACCTACACTCTCCTTGATGATTTTTAGAGGTGGCACACTCTTCTTCCTTCCTCCACCTTGTTTCTATAGTAATTTAGGTGAGAGTGAACCAATATTTGAACCTGATTGTCTCTGAGACACACCAGTCCTATCTATTGGTTTTGATTTTGCAACTGATTCCTTTTGAGAAGAACCAGAAGTGATATGGTGTTTAGATTTAGTAGTGTTAAGAAATACACTTGGGTCAGGAATAAGATTTGATGTGTCCTGTTCCATAGTGTCAGGATTTTGGAAATTGTTCTTGTGAGGCATTTTGTTAGACAAAAACACCAACAATTCCCTTGGTAGAATTGAATCTCTCCTGAAAATATATTTCCTTTTTTCTAAATCAATCAGAGATTTAAAATTGATTTGAAATATCATTAACAATTCATCTTTTTTAAAACTTTCATCAGGCAAAAGATATATAAAAATCAATTGTAAGAACCTAGTGTAACCTACACCACCAGCTTTATCACTAAATCTAGCTATCAGGAATTGCATAATAGTGTTACCATCATCAAATACATGACTATATATTAATGAGTAACCTATCTGTAGTGACGATAATGGAAGGGCATCAAAGTTATATACCTTATTCAGAAAAGCTCTGCTTATTCTTTTCGTAGCTTGGTTATGTACATCTCCCAAGCCTTGGTGAACTCTGGATTAATTTATGAAAGTACCTTCTTCATATTACTTGACTTGAAGTCCCATAAAATAGCTAAGTTCTCCCATCATACTCATTTGATATCTGTACCAAAAGTAAGTCCTTTCCATGGTTGAGGTTAGAACATAGTTATATCAATTGTGTCTCTGGTAAATCCACTTTCCAGAAGGAATTGAGCTAAAGTCTCATACCATGCTCTTGGAGCTTGCTTAAGGCCATAATGTGCTTTATCAAGCTTGTAGACATGATTAGGAAATTTTGGATCCACAAATCCTGGAGGTTGTTAAACATACACATCTTCTTCCAATTCTCCATTGAGAAAAGTACTTTTCACATCCATTTGAAAGACTTTGAACTTCTTGTGAGCTTCATAAGCCAAAAAGATCCTTATGGCTTCCAATCTAGCAACTGGAGCAAATGTTTCATCATATTCAATACCCTCCTATTGAGAGTACCCTTTAGCAACCAGCCTTGCTTGGTTCCTTGTAATTATGCCATCATTGTCAGTTTTATTTCTGAACACCCATTTTGTGCCAACAATTGATCTGTTCTTTGGTCTTGGCACTAGGGTCCAGACTTTATTTCTTTCAAATTCATTTAACTCTTCCTGCATTGCTTTCACCCAATCAGCATCTTGAAGAGCTTCATCCACTTTCTTTGGTTCAGTCTGAGATATAAAGGAATGATAGAGACATTCATTGGATGTTGCTGTTCTAGTTCTGACACCTGCTTCAGGATCTTCAATTATTAAGTCTTGTGTATATGCTTTAGTCCACTTCCTTGCAGATAAAAGTTGATCTCTAGAATTGGATCCTCCCCCATGATCCATGATGTCTCCATCAGCATTTTCTGATGCTCCCCCTAAAGTTATACTTTGTGAAATTTCAGAATTTGAGTTAGATTCTTCGGGAATTGAAGAATCAGAGTTTCTAGAATTATCAGAGTTTGGCTCATCAGAACTTGAAGAACCATGGACAGGTTCTGATGCTTCTTGAGAGTCTTGAGATGTGGTAGGATCATTAGCTTGCTCCCCCTGAACAGGTGCATTTTCCCTTGGAGTAGTTACCACAGTTTCTATGACATCAGAATTTAACCCATCAGAACTTGCAGGATCAGGATTTAGGTCATCAGAATTTACAGAATCAGAATTTAAATCTTCATTTTCTAAGAAAATTAGGGTTTCCACAATTTTACCATTTCTTTCTACGAGCATTAGGAACAGGCATATAATTATTGCTTTTATTCACACCTTCCTTTCCATTCCTATTTTTCCTAGCTTCCTTTACCTTGTTCATATTTCTAATCTCTTTCAGCTTATGCTTAAGCTACTTCTTTGTCATTAAACCTATGTTTACTGAAGCTGGTTTGTCTTATTTCAATTTGTCAGAAGTTGACTTTTCTGTGACTTCTGTTTTAGAATCATTCATCTTTTTAGACTTTGAAACATAAGTTTTTGCTACAAATTTAACAGGATTAACTTTAGGCTTTTCATCTTTCTTGGTAAAGTTTGGTTTAGATGACAGTTTCCTTTTCTTCCTTATCATTTAGGTAACCTAGACCTTCTTTCCAATTTCCATTTTCTAAGATTTTCTGAGTTGTTCTTCTAGAGTTAGTCCAAGTTTTGATTATTTCCTTTTCCTTTTCCAGTTCAGATTTAAGAGATTTATTCAATTTTAGCACTTCATCTCTAACATACAAAGCATCATATCTTTCTTTCTGAGATTGATGGAACATAACTATCTTCTTTTCTAAGTAGTCATTTCTGTTTCTAAGAGCAAGACTTTCAGATGTTAATCTTTCATTTGTTAAAGTCTGATCTCTAAAACTAATGAACATGGTTTTCAGATATAATCTTAGCTCAGAAATATCATCAGTATGAAAAGCAAGAGTTGATTGAGGTACCTTTAATTCAGCAGCATTAGTACTGCTATCAACATTTGCGATCAAGGCATAGTTCACCTCATCTTCAGAATCTGAAGTGTATGTCCAGTTTTTCTTCTTTGTGATAAGCGCCTGTCCTTTATCACCTTTTCCTTTCTTGCAGTCAGGAGAGATGTGGCCTTTTTCACCACAGTTGTAGCCTTTGACACTTGAGTTGTCTCCTCTGTCACACTTTCCTCCTTTGCCTTCAGACTTTCGGAACCCTTTTTTCAGAACTTCCATCTTTCCTTGAAAACTTCTTGCCCTTTCTGAATTTCTTGTAGGCAATCTTTGTGATACCCTTCACCATACGAGCACACAGTTGCATCATCTCTGCATCAACATCAACTTCAGATAAATTTTCAGATTCTGAATCATCATCATCAAAATATGATGACTCTAATTCAGATTTTATGATGAGAGCCTTTCCTTTGCCCCTCTTTGAGACAACCACTTTAGGAGCTTCCTCCTCAGCTTTAAGAGCAACTGTCTTTGACTTTCTTCCATGCATTTTGCTCCTTTGATCCATCTAAAGTTCATGAGTCTTTAGCATACCATAAATTTCATCAAGAGTAGTTTCAACAATGTCATAGTTGTCTCTTATGGTAGTAGACTTCAAATCCCAATTTTCAGGAAGAGCTAAAAGGAACTTTAGATTTGAATCTTCAAGATCATATTCCTTGTCCACCAGTGACAGATCATTCAAGAGTTTGGCAAACCTGTCATATAAATCAGTTAATGACTCATCAGCTTTTGAGTCAAAGTGCTTATACTCTTGTGTGAGTATAGTCTTCCTGTTCTTTTTGATTGCATCAGTTCTCTGGCATCTTGTCTCCAAAGCATCCCATATCTCCTTTGCAGTCTTGCATCCAATTACCCTGTTTGACATGACATTGTCAATTGCACTATGAAGCAGATGCCTTACCCTTGCATCCTTGGCAATAGATGAGATGTCTTCAGTTGTGTACTCACTTTTCTCCTTTGGAATCATCTTTGCTGGTTGATCAACAACTGTAACAAAAGCTTGGTAGGCTTATATGGTCCATCATTGATTCTATCAAGGTATTCTGGATCTGTGGCTTCTAGAAACATAGCCATCTTTACCTTCCATATAGGATACTCAGATGCTCTTAGTATGGGAACCCTAATACTCTCATATCGACTGTGAGTTTGATTGCTTTGAGTATCTTGAGTTTTGGTGGGGTTTGTGTTTCTTCAGACATGATTGTAAACTGGATCTTACTGTTTGTAAATCAACAGAGAGGCTTTGATACCATTGTTAGGTCACACAACACTATATAAGGGGGTTGAATATAGTGTTTATACAATCAAATCGATTTTGAACACAAGTATGTAACAATAATTAAGTGTATTCAATATAATAAACTATGTTACAATATAACATTTGTTCTCTCTCAGTGATGAACAATATCACTAAGAGCTGCTAGGTTACAATGTATAATCTTCCTCGTGAATGATAACACATATAGTGTAAACCCTAAGTTGTGTTTATATAGTACACAGTTACAAGATATCTTCTAATTGATATGGAATATAATTATGTCTCCTAAAATATATCAATCAGATATTATCTTCTACAAGTCTTCTAGTCTTCTAACTCTTCATGCATATCTTCTATTGTTTTAGTCACGATCTTTTTCTGTAAATCAGCTGCTTTCCTTATCTGAAGTACCCGCACTTAAGTCCTGATATAAATCCTGACGACCTTAAGTTCTGATATAAGTTCTAACTTCAGTAAGTTATGATTTCCAGTAAGTCCTGATATTAAGTTCTGAAACTAAACACAACATATTAGACATGACATCTCAAATATATCTAACATAGAAAGTGAAATGCAAGAAAAGTATCCCCATCTATTTGCTTAGAAAAGATTCTGGGGACAGAATCCTTTTAAGGGGGGTAGATTGTAGCGACTTGGAATTTCGTGACGTAATTAAGTGAATAAAGTATAATTCTGTGGTGTAATTATAATTTATGGGATTAAATAAAAGTTTAAATGATTTTGTTGGTTAATTGTCTTTATTGTATATTAGTAACTGGGAATGTAAAATGACACATTCCAGTTTGATGAGTCAGTTTAGTGGATAAGATGTGTTGTCGGGCCGTCAGGTAGAACGAGACTCGTCTTAAAAAGGGATTAAGGTGTTTAAATGTGAACTATATATTATTGTGTGAAATAGGAATGTTTAAGTGAGTATTATATTCCAGTGATGTGTCAGTTGATATAAAGAGAATGATTGAGAAGCGTAATTGAAAACGCTCAGCGTCGGGCCGTCAGATAGGATGCGACCCGTTACACGAAAAGTGAATATTAATAAAAAGGGAAAGTTTTTATGATAGAATGTGTTTTAATATGAGTCGAGATATGTGAATACGTGCTATTGTCTGAGATTATGCTTGATTATGTGCTTTGGTTATTTTTAAATAATTTTAAGGAATTTATTTGATTTAAAATAAGGTTTATTGAATATTTAAATGTTTTTATAAAATTATCCGAGTATGTTCAAGGTGCGAAATTTGTTTTGTTATCTTCAGAATAATCCTAGAGACTTTACAAAAATGATAGATGGATTTAGTTCGTGATCGGTGTATTTTAAAATGATTTTATGGAGTTAAAATGCTATTTTCAACCGTTCGCTCAAAAATTATTCTAAAAATGGCTGAAAAGCTAATTTCGAGATCTACGTTCTAAAATTATTATTCTTTGCATTCCCATCTTTTTTGAGAGAATTATTCATCATTCAAATTCATTTTTAGATTGCAAATTAAAGAAAATGTATCAAAAAGAAAATCCTAGAAGCTAGTGGGTAAAAGACTTTTATACCCTTGGCCATTCATTATATATATCCTCCCTCCTCCCTCCTCTCCCCTTTTTCTTTTTCCTCACCCCGGCTCTCTCTCTTTTCTCTCATCTCTCCCTCTCGGCTTTCTCTTCTCTCTCTCTCGGTATAATCTCTCTCTCTCTCTCTCTCTCTCTCTCTCTCTCTCTTTGTTTCTTCCATAACTTCCATTAAAACTCAATCTTAAACTAAATTTGAGTTTCTTATACTCTAAAGATACAAGAGCATACTTGCATGTGGGCGTGTGTGTTGTGTTTGTTCGATGTGTGTAGGTTCACCGAGAACCTCTCGGTTCTTGTCATCACTTCATTTTTTTAAGCATGATTCCTTCCAAATGAATGATAATTTAGTTGTGCATGTTAGTTATTTTGAGAAATTGATGGAAAATTGGGGGTTTCGTGGTTGGACACCCTCGAATGAGGGCACCACCGTGAAGCCACCGCCACCGGTGATGAACTACGGTGAACCGGTGGCGAGTGTTGATGTTGAAACTGAGCTCTAGTATCCTTAAACTTAAGTTTTGGTTCTTGCATATGATGGTTTCTTTAAACCCGAGTGGGTTCTTGATTTTTGAGAGAATTAAATTGATTTTTATTGATGAAAATGACATGTTGATATTTATTCTTAGAAATTATTGGATAAATAAATTGAGTTATGTTATAAAGATCCAAAGTGATGCTGCATGTTTCGGTTCTTGGAAAATTCCAATGTTCTTACTTGTTTTTAAGAAATTAAGTTGAATTATATGCTAAAGTGAATGATCAACCATGTTTAGGGTTTAAAGTATGTGTTTAAATGGGTTGTAAGGATGAAATTGAATTAGTTTGGGTGAAATATCTAATGCATGTCATTTATAGCTTTGCATGTAAATATTCAAGTTAAAAATGATATAAAAGGATGAGTGTTGGCTTGATTTCAAGTTTATATGTGATTTTGGTATTGCATGTCATTGTTTGATTTGTGGATTGTGTTTTGTGTTAAAGACGAATGGTTTTTGGGTGTAAAATCGGTTGATTTGATCCTAGGATTTCACTAAATGAATGCATGTAAGATTTCTAAGAATTATTTGGTTTATTTGTTGGTTTTGGTTCGTAATATGTTAAAAGAATGGAAGGATTGAATCGTTTTGATATAGGATTATACAATTGTTATTATAACTCAAGTATAGATTTTGGGTATAAGGATTGTATGCTATGTGTTATAGTTGCGTCGCAATATGTGATGCGATGACTATTCAATTGGATGTATACGAGTATATTGTATAAGCATGCTATGTGAATATGATCGAGAATATATACTCCTAGGGTATTGTGATAAGGGGTAATTTTTAAACATTCCAGGAACGTCGAGTGGAAATCTAATTAGGGTTTTGATTTTGGATTGTAGATTCGGAGCGTGAAGGCACTCAAGCTAGGAAAGGGAAAGGTGTTCTAGGTGGCAGTAGTTCAACCCTTGTAAAACAGGAAAGTGAATTCGGGCAAGTAACTCTGTCTACTTTTATAAATTGATTATTGATTCTTTGAAACACCCTAATATTGCTCTTGTAATGACTTGATATGATTATTGTTTAAACCCTTACTGTAAAACTGTTGATTCATACCCTGATTACCTATTTATTCCATTGGATACCTTGAATTCTTGTTAACCTTATAAGAACCTTTGTGAACTCCCCTGTGTATTGTTTTGATTAACCTATATCCTTCCTTTGTATACCTTATTCTGTAGTGATTTCTAAGACTGTTCTGATTCCCTAACTTACGTACTTTGATTATCATTTGATCTCAACCATAGCATTGATCTTTGATTACTTTGATCCATTCAATTCCTTTGAATTCTTGAAATTGAACTTAAGAATGATTTTTGACTTGAAAAAGTCTGAATGATTTCATATTCTTGGTAATTATAAAATGAACTTAGTAAAACCTTTCTTTTCCAGCTCAAGGTTTTCCAAATGAATTCCTGATGGATTGGATTGAGACGTAAGAGACTTATGGGACTAGTCCAGTCATATAAGAGACTAGCGGGGCTAGTCCAAGTTAAGGCTGAAATTATGCCATAGGTACCTTAACGACCAGATGGAGGTCGATACGGGTTGATCACCCGTATTATTATTTATGAAAGTTAAAGTAGTCCAATCAAGGGTTCCCTATCACCTTATAAAAAGATATTGAATACTTTGCTTTAGCAAATTGCTTGTTTGAAAATGATATGGTTTATAATGATTTGAAATGAGTTGATTGTGATAGTGTTTAGCATACAGCTTGTGAACCCTGATTCTTATTCTGATATTGTTATAAATCATATAATTGATTCCCAGAGTTGAATAGATTCTTGCTTTCCACTTGAAAAATCCTTGAGATCCTATTATTGATTTGTGATGAATGTCGGCTTTCGCCCTATCTTGAGCCTTGATTCTTGAAAGCCCAATTATTCCTTCATAACCCTTTCATAGCCCAAAGATAGAAATCTGCCACCTAGAGATTTAAAGTAGAATGCCTTAAAAGTAATTGTGGATAAATGTTGAATATTGCATCATAGAATTCTCATTTAGTTACTTGCTGAATTTTATACTCATATATTTTGCTCTATTCTAACCATGGAAGTTAAGCAAGAGGATGGCCAGATTTAGGCGCACTGATCGTAGGAGCGTACCTGGTGGCCCCTACCGTGTTGTAGGCTTCCAGATGCCAGAGCAGGTAGTACAAGTTGTGTGTGTGAGCAGGCACTGAGTTGGGAAGTTTGTAAAGATACAATGAGTTATTTGTCGGTTCCATGTCAGAATCGATTGTGTAATTTAAATGGTATTTTGGGTTGTAATATATATATTATCAGGTTGGTAGTTGTTATCTTGTCTCAAACTTAATCCTGTTTGATTCTGTTATTAGTTAATCGGGATTTATGCTTATTTATTCTTAGTTTAAAGGTGTGTGGGTCCTCATTTCCTAACCCCGAGATTGACGGCGTCACAAAATCAGTGAATCAATCCTCACAACTCAAGAACACCCCTACAACTGTTCTTGATTTTCTATTTTTCTGAGATTTTAATGAAAATAAATAAATAAAATAATAATTCTGCATCTATTTATATTTACAGAAAATTAATACCCTAAAATAAATTAAGGGTGTGTTTATTCCCTAATTAAAATAATTGGGCCCAAAAATAATAATTACGGGGAATAATTTTAAAAGCAATAAAATATAAAATCTATATCAAAATTCACCAAAAAATTGCGAATAATTCAAAATTACAAAAATACTGGATATATGAAATACGTATTATACTATAAAAATAAAAACATGAATTTTGTGGGATTTGACATCTCGGTGGGGTCCCGGTCTGTTGAATTTTCAAAAATAGAAATGATTCATAATTTAACAAAAACCCCCGAAAATACATATAATACATTCAAACGCATGTAAAACGAGATAAAATGAATACCTTGATAAATACGCAAATAAATACGAGTCCAAATTGCATATCGATTCATATAAATGCAGTTTAAACACATATTAATTAATCAAAAAAAAATTTGGTCCATACGGGAACACAAATAGCAATTAGTGCATGGCATAACATGGCCAATGAACATTTCAAACTCATAAAACACATTATATTTATTTTTCTTAACATGAAATATTCACATAATTTTCCCGGATATTACAAGAACCATGTTTGATGAAGCAAAATTGCCAACCTACTTTTGGGTTGAGGCTGTGTAAACTGCTTGCTTCACACAAAATGCGACATTGATCAACAAGCACGAAAAAACACCATTTGAGATGGTAAAAGGAAAGAATCCAAATTTGAAGTACTTTCACATTTTTGGCTACAAATGTTTAGTTCTCAAAACTCATCCTGAACAGCTTACAAAATTTGATCTAAAAGCTGATGAAAGCATTTTTGTTGGATATCCACTGTCAACGAAAGCTTTCAGAGATTATAATCTGAGAACAAGGGTGGTCATGGAATCTATTCATTTTTCTTTTAATGATAAGAAGATTACAGGTCTTGAAGATGCATATGACCATGAAGAATTGAGATTTAAAAATGAAGTTCCATATATTTAACAGTTAAATCTTGATAGAAAGTCAGATCCTGATAATTTGACATATCTTGATACAGCAAATCCTGACATCTCTCTAAACTCTGATGAACTACATGTCAGTAGCAACTCTTCAAGAACTGAAGCACATGTTGAGGGGGAGCAACTTGATTCACATCAAGGGTCAAATGGTTCAAATCAAGATACATCAGTAGATACTCCATCAGACTTTGATTCCTCAAATACTGATGAAGCAAAACTGATAATACTGGAAATATTGATTCAGGGGGAGAATTAGAAATAACAGTAGTACAAGGCAAAATAAAACAAGAGATTTCATGGATTTAGGGAAGTTCTACTTTAAGAAGTCAACTCCCTTCTGCAAGAAAATGGACTAAGTCACATGCACCTGACTTAACTATTAGAGATCCTGATTGTGGTGTAAAGACTAGGAAATCCACTCAAAATGAATGTTTTTATCATTCTTTTTTATCTCAAACTGAACCCAAGAAAGTGGAAGAAGCTCTGCAAGATGCTGAATGGATCACAACAATGCAAGAGGAATTAATTGAATTCGAAAGGAACAAAGTCTAGACTCTTGTGCCAAGACTAAAGAATAGATCAGTTGTTGGTACAAAGTGGATATTCAGAAATAAAACTGATAGTGAGGGCATTATTACAAAAAATAAAGCAAGGATGGTTGCAAAGGGCTATTCACAACAAGAAGACATTGATTATGATGAGAATTTTGTTCCAGTTACAAGGCTTGAGGCAATCAGAATTTTTCTATCCTATGTTGCTCACATGAAGTTCAAAGTGCTCCAAATGGATGTGAAGAGTGCATTTTTGAATGGTTAACTTGAATAGGAAGTTTATATTGAACAACCTCCAGGGTACATTGATCCAAAATATGCTGATCATGTATACAAGCTGGATAAAGCACTCTATGGACTAAAGCAAGCTCCAAGAGCCTGGTAGGAAAAACTTGCTCAATTTCTATTGGAAAGTGGTTTCAAAAGAGGAACAATTAATAAAACTCTATTTTATAAGTACCATGGTAAGGACTTGTTGTTAGTACAGATATATGTTGACGATATCATTTTTAGGTCTACTAATGATAAACTCTGTGAGAGGTTTGTAAAGCTAATACAGTCTAGATATCGAATGAGTATGATGGGAGAATTGAGTTATTTTCTGGGATTACACGTAAAGTAGACAGATGAAGGAATCTTCATAAATCAAGAAAAATATACTAGGAATTTGCTCAAAAGATTTGGAATGCAAGAAAGTTCAACTACAATAACTCCCATGGCCATTGCAACTAAGTTAAATTTAAATACTTGTTCATCAGTAGATATAACTAACTACAAAGGTATGATTGGCTCACTCATATATTTGACTGCTAGTAGACCTAATAACATGTATGCTACATGTTTGTGTGCAAGGTTTCAAGCTTATCCAAAGTAACCACATCTATTAGTTGTGAAAAGAATTTTTAGATATCTCAAAGGCACCATGAATCTTGGATTGTGGTATCCTAGAGATTCAGATTTTAAGCTAATTGGATATTCAGATCTGACTTTGGAGGATACAAAATTGACATGAAAAGAACCTCAGGAAATTACCAATTTCTTGGTGGCGGATTGGTTTCTTGGTTTAGCAAGAAATAAGTTAATTTCCACATCAAATACTGAAGCTGAGTACATTGCTACAGGAAGCTGTTGTGCTCAAATACTTTGGATGAAGAATCAATTACTAAATTATGGGTTGGAGTATTCTAAAATTCCTAAATATTGTGATAATCAAGGTGCTATTGCAATGACAGGAAATCCAGTAATCATTCAATGACTAAACACATCAGTATAAGGTACCATTTTATAAGGAAACATGAAAGGAAGGTACAATGGAATTGCATTTTGTTCCAACAGATCATCAATTAGGAGACATTTTCACCAAACCACTACGTGAAGCCACCTTTACTAGTTTGGTGAATGAATTGGGAATTATTTCAGGACAATTCTCAAATTATGATAAAATGATGTGTTCTATAGTTGATAATTAGAGTGCGGTATCATTATCTTGTGTATCAGTATTTGTTAAAATCTGGTAATAGTGTTAAACTCTGATGCCATGGAATCATGTTTAAATACTGATATTTAATCCCAGCCCGTTGCTATTTGATAAAGTCTGATTATCTGTATAAACTCTGATATTTGTCAAACTTGTGTTAACTAATAAATCCTGGCAGTAGCTAATTAAATAGTGATAATAGTCAAATCTTGATTGACTATTCATATTCTGATGATATTTTGAATTTATTCAAAATTTGTTTTAGCTTAGTATTTTAATTATAGTATTGAAACAGTAATTAAGTCGGTAAATTTAAGTGCTTACAGATGTTAAATAATGGGCTGAGGATAGGAAATACGATTGAGTAATCTACCAAACATTACTTTAGGTAACCATGCATGTTTTAACTGCCATAATTACATGCTTTCATGATTACTTTTCAGTCAATAACCTTATGCCACGTGTCCCACTAAGGTGAATTCGTTTCTGAGTATGTGACTAGAGTGTTAAACAAAATCAATTTTTGATTTGTAATTAACACTTTATCAATTTATGATTATCTTCTTCTCTCTTACTCTCCTTTGTCTATAAAACTTAAACTCTGAAACCCTAATCAGTATTTAAGCCTTTTTCTTACAGAAACATCATGACTTCACCTACTGCTTCTAAACCCTTCACTCATGGCAGTAAAAATTTGTTACAAATAATTATGTTGCTATACTGGACAACAATGGAATAAATCTTGATTTTCACATTTTTCAAGATTTCTTAAGGTTGAGTGTTAGGTCACACAATACTGTAGAAGGGGGTTGAATACAGTGTTATTACAATCAAATCGATCTTGAACACAAGTAACAGTAAACATATATATTCAATATAATAAACCCTGTTACAATGGAACTGTTACTCTCAGTGATGAACAAATATCACTAAGAGCTGCTAGGTTACAATGTATAATCTTCTCGATAATGATAACACATATAGTGTAAACCTAAGTCTGTTTTTATATAGTACACAGTTACAAGATAACTTCTAATTGATATGAAATATAATTCTGTCTCTTAAAATATATCAATCAGATATCTTCTACAAGTCTTCCAGTCTTCTAATTCTTTCCATGCATATCTTCTTTTGTTTTAGTCTCGATCTTCTACTGTTAATAAGCTTCCTTCCTTAACTGTAAGTCCTCCTGCACTTAAGTTCTGATATGACCTTAAGTTCTGATTTCCAGTAAGTCCTAATTCCAGTAAGTCCTGATATTTCCTGTTTGTTAAGATCTAAAAACTAAACATGAAACATATTATACATGACATCTCAAATATATCTAACAATCTCCCCCAACTTGTAAATTAAGCAAAATATACAAGTTAATAGATTTGATGATGTCAAAAACATTTAAGTACAAATGCAATAAGATTTTAATTAGATAACTAACTACAACTTACAATCCTTGTATCTTTTACCAATCTCACTGAGTCAATCTGAAACCATGATGATTCTTGACAAAGTGTGATATCAGCTTTTCTTCTTTAATCCTCAGGACCTGAGAGAGTGTAGTCTTGACTTGCTTCATCTCTTCATTCTGACTCCCAATCTGATAGATTGCAGTCCTTATCACAGAGATATGGTTTCTTTCTAAACCATTGTCCAGTCTTATTACCCTAGAATGAGAAGAATCTTCATTGTAGCATAGACATTTCTCTTTCAGTATTACCTCAAGCTTAGCAGAATTCTTCTTCATTGGAATTTCACTTCCATCATCTTCAACAATATTAGGAATGAATTCTGTAAATCTTGGACCAGAAGTTCTAGCTTTATCTCGGATGGTCTTCAATATGAACTTTGACCATCTCTTGGTAATATCAGACTTTACCTCTAAAAGGTAATGAAGGAATTGAAGTTCTTTCAGAGTTTTGTTCAGTACATCTGATTCTGACATCTGATATGTCCTTCCATCTTCAAGAAATAGAATCAGATTTTCTTTGATGTTGTGCTTATCATGAGCATCCAGTACCACTTGAACAGAGATAACCTTGTTAAGGTGTTTCTGAGTAACATCTTCAAGAGGTCCGTCAGTCAATAAAAATGGATCTCTAGTAGCAACTTCAAGTCCTGTTTTGATTTTAGCTTCATCAGTCCAGCCCTGTCTCTTGGTTCTCTAGCATTTAACCCAATAGTCAAGAAAGTAGACAGTAATTGGCTTTTCTTTGGATCTGATGGTTTGACATTTTTCCACAGAAGTTTCTTTTTATCAGCTACTTCCATTTTATCTAAATCAACTTGAGCACTGTCAAAGGTTGACTTGATGATTTTATCAGAACTTGTTGTTTCTTGCTGTTCTTCACTCTGAACAACTTGAGCTTTGTCAGAGGTTGTCTTTGATTCTTCAGAAATCTTCTTTTTTTTCAGAGTTTAAACATCTTCTTCAGTCAGAGTATCATCATCATGAATTGTAGTTTGATAGACAAGATCTATCACAATTGAAGGTATTTTCCTCTTTTGAAAATTTGTAGGTTCATCAACGTTTTCCTTTCCTTTCCATTTAAGATCAATCTCAGATTATGATCTTGTTTTGGGCTTTGATGCCTCAGAAAATGTCTTCTCTTTGATCACAATGCCTTTCTCCTTAGGCCTTGAAGGTTTCTTTGCAACAGAAGCTTTTGGCTTTAGATTTCTCTTTTCAGCTTTAAATCTAGCTTCTTCCTCCTTGAGATTATCTAAATCCATTCCTGGATTATGTTTCAGAAACAATCTTCTAGCAATTTCTTCATCAAGTGTCTAAATCTTGGGATCTTTGTAGTAGACAGTAGTCTGTTTTCCCTTGAGCTTCAGAGTTTGCATGAACTTTTGAGAATCTTGACTTCCACCTTGTATCAGAACATCAGGTTTTGTCAGGATTTGCTCATCAGAACTTGATATCAGATTTTGAATTTCAGTACTTGCTATCATATTTTCAGTTTGAGCAGCTTCAGAACTTGTCTTCTTTTGAATAGAAGATCTGCTTGCATCAGAGTTTAGTTTCACTTTGATGCTTTGTTTACTCTGAGCTTGACCTCTACCCTGACTAGGGTTTCCCTGGTCATCAGTTTCATCATCTATCTTCTTCAGTATTTGATCATCTGAGCATTTGGACTTAACTATCTTCTCCCCCTTTTTGGCATCATCAGATAGTAGGAGTGAGAGAAGAAGTTCTACTGAAGTTTGATTTTTATTCAATTGAGCCTGTTGAGAAGCTTGATTTGCCAGAACCTCAATAATTTGGGCCTGTTGCTTCTCTTGGGTTTTCTCAATTGCTTCTACTTTCTCAGAAATAGGTGTGATAAACCTCTTTTTATCAAGCTTGGCATCCATATCTAGCTTTTCACCCTTTTCCAGAAGTTTGTCAACCTTTTCTTGAGTTTGAGAGTGAAGACCTTGAAGATTCTTGGTAGAGAGAGCAGTGATCTTGAGCTGTGTCTTGAAATCAGAATTTGACAATAACTCTTCAGCTTTTGACACATGCTATGTCAGAATGTTAGAGCTTGGAATGAATTCAGTATCATTCCACTTCTTGGTCCACTCAAATCCCCTGAGAGTATCCTCCCAAGGTATAGGTGCATCCTGCTCAACAAACTTCTTAACCAATGCTTCCTTTCCCAGAATGGCAGTTGGAGTATCAACAAAAACACTGTCTTCAGAACTTGAAGAAGATGCATTATATTCTGACAGCACTACAGTGTGTGATGCAACTGGAGATTCAACAACAATTTCTTCTAAATTCTGAGCATCAGAATTTATCTCCAGATTTGGTGTAGATGGTGTAGATGGTATCTCAGCATCAACATTTAAGATAGGAGAATGAGTTGGAGATTGCTGAGTTTCTGTTGGTGGAACTTGCAGATAAAGAACATTGGGTATATTCAGATTGTGAATATCTATTTCAGAATTTGTATCTTGTTCTTCAGCATCATCTGTAGCTTCAATAAGAGAGACAGGAGGTGTTACCACTGTATCAAGAACAGTGTCTTGGTCTTTAGCTATAGGTGGCAGAGATTCAATGATAATTGGCTCTTGTGAGATCAGAGATTCCTGATCTCCTTCCTCAGCTTCAGTTGTATCCTCAGATGTAGGCTTAGCATTATACCTCTTTGCCCTCATTTTCTTCAATCTCCTTGCCAATGAAGGAGTTGCTTTAGCAGCATAATTTACTGATCTATTGCCTTGAGCTGTAGTTTCTTTCGGAGAAGTAATATTCTCAGCTTCAACTGTCACATATTCTGATGCATGAACCTATGCTTCCTCTTCAAATGTAACTTAGGATATGTCAATTCAAATTCAACATTTGTTTGTCAAATCAGCACAAATTATTAGTAACCACAATTTTAATCAAAACATTCATCAAGAAATACAGTTCAAGTGGATGAAGTAAAGATTAATAGGTTTCAATGATAACATTCACATTCACATAATACGAGATAAACAAAGACTAAATCTTGCAATCAAAATAAATTTCATTAAAATATCCAAAGAGTACATTCATAAAATTTATAGATTACATGCAAAAGATTATAAGATAATCCTAGTCTAAGATAGTGAACATTAACAGCCTAGGTCTCAGAAGGAAGGCTATCTATTAGTTCCTCCTGCTGCTGACAAAAAGCACTACAAGAAGGATGATCCGTTCTTGCTGAAGAAGAGCCTCTCTCTGTTCTTCTTCCAAGCGATTAAGATGGAGTTGATAGTCCATCTGGAAGAACAAGAGATTTGTCTGAACCTCTTGTGGAACCATGTTCCATATCTCAGCAGGAATGGCAGTGATGTGCCATTCCTGTTCCCAATCACCACAACTGAACTCGATATTGAAGGTTTCATAGTTCATGAACATGTTTACAAGAACCATTTTTATGAAGGAAGAAAATGGTAAGAATTAAAAGAGAGAGGGAATGATTTTGTGCGAGAATAGAAGATGATTTGTCTAAGATGAGATGTTGGTTAAATAACCAAAGGAATATCAAGGGACTACAAGATTGATTAATAGTGATGTGTAAAATTAATGATGCCTCATCTCCCTAGACCGATGTGTAATAATAACAGTCAGAAAAAAAATGAAAGCAGGAGTTAATGGGCATGAGAAATAAGTAGAATTAATGTGCACATGTAGTTTTTCAAGACAAACACATTTGCCACTAACCCAAATGATTATGACTAATTTTATCTCACCTAATTATATTTTGATTAATTATGACCGTTCCAATATTCACCATAAATAAGTCAAGTAAAGAATAATTCCATGTAAGCATCAGAGTTTCTATCATGATTTAATATTAGAACTTGACTATTATCAGTTTTTAACAGTCATCAGAATATGGCTACTGTACTCAAAAAGTGAATATCTTTTTCTATGATTCTTCATACAAATACTGACTTGATTCTTTAGAGTTTAATCATCAGAACTTCCATCAGAACTTGTCCTCAGAATTTATGCATATGACACGTAACTGTTTGTCAAAAATAACTTAATCATCAGAGTAATTTTCATCATTCATATGGAGTGATAGTGTGTGCATTTAGCAAAATATCAGATAAAGATTAAAGTCTGATATACTTCAGTACATCTTAGAAATAAAGCATAACTAAGAAAAGTGCTTAAAATCTGTCATTAATAATGAAGTCTACTATAGGATAAATTTTGTGCATGAGTCCACCTCAACTGTTTATGCTCATTTTATGCATCTTTTGCAATTTCTTTTTACAGTGGCTTCTCAGTGTAAGTGAGTCACAACTGCTTATCAGAATTTATGCTATAATCAGAGTATTTCTCCAGTAATCAGAGAATGTGAAAAGTCACCAAGAAAAAATTATTTGCTTTTCTAATGCATATTACTTAATACCAACAATGCACTTGGATCTTCCCTTTCACATATTTACTCTAGATTTCAAAGGAGTACATGACTTTTATTTTCTTTTCATTTCTTTTCTTCAGATAAGTAAGGCTTACCAAGCATTTAGTTCATCCTTAAGATTTACTTATATTAGAATTTGACAGATAAGAAGCAATAATCTAGTTTGTGACTTAGTAATAAGATACACAAAGTAAATTTGACTAAGCTCAAAATCAGAATTTCCTTGTGTTAATGAGTTTCCACATAAACAACTAATTCAAACATGGGATTTCTAGTATATTAAAAACTACTAGGTCAGCATCTGGCACAGTATCCTCATTGGATTGAATAGTCATAGAACATTCAAATCACTATCAGAGTATAAAGATCCACATCAGATAATAATCAGCGTTTAATGTATTTCAATTTAAGCACATATTACATGAAATTAAGACAATCTGTAAACACGGATCATAAAGTCTGATGCATGAGAAAAAAAATTAAGCAGATTTAGAGAAAGAATCTGAAACCATTCCAAGTTCATTTACCAGTCTTGTAAAAGTAGCTTCACATGGTGGTTTTGTGAAGATATCTGCTAGTTGTTGATCTGTTGGGACAAAATGCAATTCCACTATACCTTCCATCACATGTTCCCTTATTAAATGGTACCTAATGCTGATGTGCTTTGTCATTGTGTGTTGAACTGGATTACTAGTCATAGCAATAGCACTTTGATTATCACAGTAAATAGGGATTTTAGAGAATTCTAACCCATAATCCAGTAATTGATTCTTCATCCAAAGAATCTGTGCACAACAACTTCCTGTAGCAATATATTCAGCTTCTGTAGTTGATGTGGAAATTGATTTATGTTTCTTGCTAAACCAAGAAACTAATCTGCCTCCAAGAAATTGACAGATTCCACTAGTGCTTTTCCTGTCTATTTTGCATCCTGCAAAATATGTATCTGAGTAACCTATTAACTTAAAATCTGATTCGCTAGGATACCACAATCCTAGATCAGCTGTACCCTTAAGGTACTTGAAAATTCTTTTCACAACTATTAGATGTGGTTCTCTTGGATCATCCTGAAATCTTGCACAAAGATAGGTAGCATACATGATATCAGGTCTACTTGCAGTTAAATAGAGTAAAGAGCCAATCATACCTCTGTAGTTAGTAATATCTACTAATAAACCAGTATCTTTATCTAACTTGGTTGCAGTGGCCATGGGAGTGGATGCTATTGAACTGTCTGGCATTCCAAATTTCTTGAGTAAATTTCTGGTGTACTTGGATTAACTGAATAAAAATACCTTCTTCATTTTGCTTGACTTGAAGGCCCAGAAAATAACTAAGTTCTCCCATCATACTCATTTGATATCTTGACTGCATTAGTTCTGCAAACCTTTCACAGAGTTTGGCATTTGTAGAACCAAATATGATATCATCAACATATATCTGTACCAAAAGTAAGTCCTTTCCATGGTTGAGGTAGAACAGTGTTTTATCAATTGTACCACTCTAAAATCCACTTTCCAGAAGGAATTGAGCTAAAGTCTCATACCATGCTCTTGGAGCTTGCTTAAGGCCATAAAGTGCTTTATCAAGCCTGTAGACATGATTTGGAAATTTTGAATCTACAAAGTCTGGAGGTTGTTCAACATACACCTCTTCTTCTAATTCTCCATTGAGAAAAGCACTTTTACATCCATTTGAAAGACTTTTAAACTTTTTGTGAGCAGCATAAGCCAAAAAGATTCTTATGGCTTCCAATCTAGCAACTGGAGCAAATGTTTCATCATAGTCAATACCCTCCTGTTGAGAGTACCCTTTAGCAACCAGCCTTGCTTTGTTCCTTATAATTATGCCATCACTGTCAGTTTTATTTTTAAACACCCATTTTGTGCCAACAACTGATCTGTTCTTTAGTCTTGGCACTAGGGTCCAGACTTTATTTCTTTCAAATTCATTTAACTCTTCATGCATTGCTTGCACCCAATCATCATCTTGAAGAGCTTCTTCCACTTTCTTTGGTTTAGTCTGAGATAGAAAAGAATGATAGAGTCATTCATTTGATGTTGCAGTTCTAATTCTGACACCTGTTTCAGGATCTCCAATAATTAAGTCATGTGTATGTGATTTGGTCCACTTCCTTGCAGATGGAAGCTGATTTCTAGAACTGGATCCTCCCCATGATCCATGCTATCTCCATCAGCATTTTCTGATGCTCCCATTGTAGTTATGCTCTCTAAGACTTCAAAAATTGAGTTGGATCGTTCAGGACATGAAGTATCAGAGTTTCCAGAATTATGAGAATTTGGCTCATCAAAACTTGATGAATCAGAACTTGAAGATCCAGTGACAGGTTCTGATGCTTCTTGAGGGTCTTGAGTTGTTGTAGGATCTTCAGCTTTCTCCCCCTGGACAGTTCATTTTCCTTTGGAGTTGTTACCACAGTATCAATGACATCAGAACTTAACCCTTCAAAACTTACAGGATCAGAGTTTAAGTCATCAGAATTTACTGAATCAAAATTTAAATCTTCATTTTCAAATCTCAGCTGATTGTGATCATTGAAATCTTCAAGTCCAATAATCTTCTTATCATCATAAGATACATTGATAGATTCCATGACAACCCTTGTTCTTAAGTTGTAGACTCTGAAGGCTTTTGTGGAAAGTGGATATCCAACAAAAAATCATTCATCAGCTTTTAGATCAAATTTTGACAGCTGTTCAGGATGAGTCTTAAGAACAAAACACTTACATCTAAATACATGAAAGTATTTTAGATTTGGCTTCTTTTTCTTCACCATCTCATATGGTGTTTTTCCATGCTTGTTCATGAGTGTAGCATTCTGTGTAAAATAAGCAGTCTGCACAACTTCAACCACTATAACCAAAACATATTTCTTCTTTGCAATAGACATGATATTGACTGGACCAAATAGATCAACATGCAGTAGGTGATAAGGCTCAAGAACTGAGGATTCAGTTTTTCTCTTGAAAGAAGATTTTCTTTATTTTGCCTTTTCACAAGAATCACAAAGGCCATCAGGAGCAAATACTGATTTTGGCAGTCCTCTCACAAGATCTTTCTTTACTAGCTCATTTATGTTGTTGAAATTTAAATGAGAGAGTCTCTTATGCCAATTCCAGCTTTCTTCAATTGATGCTCTACTCAACAGACAGGTTGCAGAACCATCAGTACTTGTTGAAAGTCTGGCCTCATAAATGTTACCATGCCTCTAACCTTTCAGAACCACTTTGCCTATAGAACTGCTTACAACTTCACATTGTTCTTCAAAGAAATCCACATGATAACCTCTGTCACAGATTTGACTCACACTTAGCAGATTGTGTTTAAGTCCTGAGACAAGAGCTACTGATTCAATGATGACATTCCCAAGATTGATATTACCATATCCCAGAGTTTTTCCCATGTTGCAATCTTCATAAGAAACTCCTGGGCCAGCTTTCTCCATAAAGTCTGATAGCAGGGCTTTATTTCCAGTCATATGTCCTGAACATTCAATGTCCAGTACTAGAATATCTTTCCAGTTGCCCTGCAATCACAAAAACCACTAATGGTTAGTTTTAAGGACCCAGACTTGCTTGGATCCTTTGGCCTTTTTAAGTTTGTTAGCATTTGCAGCGGATTTAATATCAGAGTTTATGCTAACATGCTGTTTATCAGAACTTATATCAGACTTTACACTAGAAGGAATTAAAGTAACTTTCTTCAAAGAAGGTTTTATTTGATAATAATCATAGTACAAACTATGATATTCCTTACAAGTATAAATGGAATGCCATAAACTACCACAATGAAAATAAGGAATTTGTGGCTTAAACCTAACAGACTGACTCTTAACTCCTGATCTAGGATGTAAAGAGTTTATATCTTTATTCTTCCTGCAAAAAGAAGCAAGATGGTTAGAGTTTCCACAATTATAACATTTCTTTCTAGGAGCATTAGGAACAAGCATATAGTTATTGCTTTTATTCATACCTTCCTTTCCATTCCTATTTTTCCTAGCTGCCTTTACCTTGTTGACATTCCTAATTTCTTTTAGCTTATGCTTAAGCTGCTTCTTAGTC
This sequence comes from Apium graveolens, assembly GCF_009905375.1. Taxonomy (NCBI): domain Eukaryota; kingdom Viridiplantae; phylum Streptophyta; class Magnoliopsida; order Apiales; family Apiaceae; genus Apium; species Apium graveolens. The sequence goes on from NC_133650.1 coordinate 159,250,035, forward strand.
AATTAAGCCTATGTTAACTTCAGCTGGCTTATCCTGTTCTAATTTGTCAAAAGTTGACTTTTCCTTAACTTCTGCTACAAACTCTTTCATCTTTTCAGAATCAGACTTTACAGTTTTAGCTACAAACTTAACATGATTTACCTTTGGCTTAGCAATCTGTTTAACAACAATTGGCTCAATTTGTTAATTTCCTTTTTCACTTTTACCATCTCCATAACCTAAGCCCTCTTTCAAGTTTCCACTACTTAATAAATTATGAGTTGTTCTGCCAGAGTTAGTCCAAGTCCTGATAATCTCTCTTTCTTTTTCTAACTCAGTTTTTAGAGATTCATTCAATTTTAGCACTTTATCTCTAACATAAAAAGCATCATCTCTTTCTTTCTGAGTTTGATGGAACATAACTAACTCTTTTTCTAAATAGTCATTCCTTTTCTTATAAGCAAGATTTTCAGAAGTTAATCTTTCACATGTTAAAGTTTGATCTATGTAACTAATAAATATGGTTTTAAGATATAATCTTAACTCAGTAATATCATCATTATGAAAAACATAAGTTGTTTGAGGTACCTTCAATTCAGCAATTTCAGGGCTGCCATCAGCATTTTCCATCAAGGCATAATTCACCTCATCTTCGGAATCTGAAGAGTCTGTCCAGATTTTCTTCTTTGTGACAAGTGCCTTTCCTTTGTCACTCTTTCCTTTCTTGCAGTCAGGAGATATGTGGCCTCTTTCACCACAATTGTAGCATTTGACATTTGAGTTGTATCCTCTATCAGACTTTGCACTTTTGCCTTCAGACTTTCTGAACCCTTTCTTATCAGCACTTACACCTTTCCTGGAAAACTTATTTCCCTTTCTGAATTTCCTGTAGGCTATCTTTGTGATACCCTTCATCATAAGAGCACACAATTTCATCATCTCTGCATCATCATCCATTTCAGGTAAGCTTTTAGTTTCTGAATCATCATCATCAGAATATAATGACTCTGAATCAGACTTTATGATGCGAGCCTTTTCTTTGCCATTTTTTAAGATAGCAACTTTAGGAGATTCCTCCTCAGCCTTAAGAGCAACTATCCTTGACTTTCTTCCATATCTCTTGCTCCTTTGATCCATCTCAAGTTCATAAGTCTTGAGCATACCATAAATTTCATCAAGAGTAGTTTCATCAAGAGCATAGTTGTCTTTTATGGTAGTAGACTTTAAATCCCAATTTTCAGGAAGAGTTAAAAGGAATTTCATATTTGAATCTTCAAGATCATATTCCTTGTCCACCAGTGACAGATCATTCAAGTGTTTGACAAACCTGTCATATAATTTAGTTAATGACTCACCAACTTTTGAGTCAAAGTGCTCATACTCTTGAGTGAGTATAGTCCTCCTGTTCTTTTTGATTGCATCAGTTCCCTGGCATCTTGTCTCTAAAGCATCCCATATCTCCTTTACAGTCTTGCAATTAATTACCCTGTTTGACATGACATTATCAATGGCACTATGCAGCAAATGCCTTACCCTTGCATCCTTGGCAATAGATGAGATATCTTCAGCTGTGTAATCACCTTTCTCCTTTGGTATGGACTTTGCTGGTTGATCTGCAACTGCAACAGAGAGCTTGGTAGGCTTATATGGTCCTTCATTAATCCTATCAAGGTATTCTGGATCTATAGCTTCCAGAAACATAGCCATCTTCACTTTCCATATGGGATACTCAGAAGGTCTCAGTATGGGAACCCTAATAGTCTCATATCGACTGTGGATTTGATTCTTTTGAGTTTCTTTAGTTTTGGTGGGCTTGGTTGGAGTTTGTACTTCTGTAAACATGATTATTCGGATCTTTACTGTACATATGTTAACAGATAAGCTCTGATACCAAATGTTAGGTCACACAACACTGTAGAAGGGGGTTGAATACAGTGTTATTATAATCAAATCGATCTTGAACATAAGTAACAGTAAACAGATATATTCAATATAATAAACTCTGTTATAATGGAACTGTTCTCTCTCAGTGATGAATAAATATCACTAAGAGCTGCTAGGTTACAATGTATAATCTTCTCGATAATGATAACATATATAGTGTAAACCTAAGTCTGTGTTTATATAGTACACAGTTACAAGATAACTTCTAATTGATATGGAATATAATTCTGTCTCTTAAAATATATCAATCAGATATCTTCTACAAGTCTTCTAGTCTTCTAATTCTTTTCATGCATATCTTTTTTTGTTTTAGTCTTGATCTTCTACTGTTAATCAGTTTCCATCCTTAACTGTAAGTCCTCCCGCACTTAAGTTCTGATATGACCTTAAGTTCTGATATGAAGTTCTGACTTCCAGTAAGTCCTGATTCTAGTAAGTCCTGATATTTCCTGTTTGTTAAGATCTGAAAACTAAACATGAAACATATTAGACATGACATATCAAATATATCTAACATTGATTGAAGTTGGGTATGCTCTCACAGCTCCAACAACTGTTTCTGGAGACCAAGTCTCGCCTTATGGAGAACTGGTGTGTATGATGATGGTGGAGCTTCTGGGACTCCAAGCATTATGTTTTAGTTTGACAACAAAAATGTGACGGCCTCAACCCCCGGGGTCAGGAGTTGACGTCACCAAACATAACAAATCACAAAAATAAACTACAAGATTATTATCGTTATTATATTATCACGACCCCAAAACCAAGATTCGATCCAGGTTCAAGTATGATTTAAGCTACTCACTATTACAAACCATTTATTAAAAGTCTGACACACTAAACTTATTCAGCAACTCATCAAACCGCACATGGTTTGATACAAACTACCTCAGAGGAGCCAGGTCCAGAGCGGGCTGATACTTGGTTCTGCCAATGTCTGATGGGTCTTTTAGGCATCTGCGATATATATATAACAGGTTGCAAGGGTGAGCATATAATCGCTCAACAGTACCAACATATGAATATCAAGATAAAAACAGTAAAGTAAACAGGTATATGACTAGAACTAGAAATCAATATGAAATCAATAATCTGTAAATCATTTTGAATCCCTATCAAAACAACGATAAAAGAAACTGGATAACATTGACTAGCATGCTCTTTATAAAATAACTTAGTTGTGTGCTGTGTAAATACTAGAGTCCAATTTTAGCATGCTATTCAAATTTGTTATTCAACTGTATAAACCATTTATTCCCTTACGAAAAATCGCAAAGCCAAATTAGACATGTAATGGATATGTGAAGACAGCTGATCAGGCTATCAACAACAGACGACTTTAACTGCCATCCTATACACTTGTTTCACAGCTCAGAGACTAGCCAGGTCTCTGACCTGCTGGACTAATTGGTTAGGTAATGCGCGCAACTGAGTTAGACTCTCACACCACCTCAATAGGCCACTCTGGCCCCTATGTATCCAATATCTGATCGTTTTATCCAGTTTTCCAAACACTTATACCTGTCTCATTTTAAAAGTCGTTCATTTAATAGCACACGTAAAAACTGGTTCACAAATCATTTTTATTCGAGATAAGTACCTTTCAAAGTTACTGTCCCTAAAAATCGATTTAAAATGATTAGTTATAACTATAGGGGATACATAACTTAAGAACGTTTATGTTCCTGTACGAGAATAAAGCAATAGTTTATCCATATGTACTGAACCATAAAAGAATGGTTAGGGGTACTTGACTTGCAACGCTTTACAAAAAACCTAGGTAGCTTTTACGGTGACTTTGGTCCTTTCGAGACTCGACTGGGATCTACAGTAACAGAATAACCTAATTAGTTATGCCGACATGCTTAATATCCTCAAACCTACATAACCCAATCCGATAACCTGACTCATATATATATAAGCACATAATCACATAATTGATATTCACAATAAGGGTAAAACATTTTATATTGTATAGTACGTTTCTCGTATATTAAAATAATTTTCAGAAAATTTCGACAGCGGCTCCTCTGTTTATAAGCCTACCCGTCGAAACATAATCGACGTCAATCCCAACAAATCATAATTTACATCACAATACAATTTCCACAATCCATGATTTAATACGACTTTACAATAAATATTTACATTCGAAAACTAATTTATTTATATTATAAATTTAGGACTCAGATTAAAATCATCACCGTCCACCGTTTAATCACCGAAGTTCATCATCAACGACGGTAAAATTTATGGGTACGCGATTAACTTCGGGTTTCCAACGTAAATTTCACCGATTACGAAATAAATTTCCCGCACGAATTATAAAATCACGAATATTTATTCAAATAATTCCTACAATAAAAAAGAATTAAATTAGAATTAAAATAATCAACCCAACTAACCAACCTCAACGTTAGAGGCCCAACAGCAACAAGGCCCAATTAACAGGCCCAAAAATGCAGCCCAACAGAGCAAACAGGAAGCACAAGAAATATGGTCATAACACGGCCAACAAACATGGCCACTGCCGCGCACACAACACACACCAACACACGCACACAATTGCACACACTTCACAAGCACACACACAGTATTACACACACACGAACACATGGGAACAAACCGGAGAAAGTACAGGAACTAACCGGAAACAGAACCGCGGCGGCACATCCGAGAACAGAGAGAAAAAGGGGCGGGGAAAAAGAAATAGTGGGGAGGGGTTGAGAGAAAGAAAGAGAGTGATTGAGAGGAAGAGAGAAAGAGAATCGAGACAAAGAGACTGAGAGATGAGAGTACAGGGATGAGGAGAATGAGTTGTATGAATAATAAAAAGTAATTAATCTGTTGAATTTGTGCCAGGCAGCCACGTATCAGCAAAACTTGGGTACTTGTCATTTCTTTTATAAGATTTTTACATGTATCCCTGAAATACCCTGCGACCAAAATTTTACCTTGAATTACGCAATTTATCAGACAAAATTGCGGTTAAAAATAAACCGAAAAATTACCAAACAAGTTTTAGAATTATCAGAATAATGAAATATTAATAAAATAAAAATTTAGAAATTTTTAAACTATTTTTCGAACGCAACTTATACATGCAGTTAACGATTAAATGAATCAACACGCGGGTGAAATTATTCCCAAAAATTTTAGAAATAATTTTAAAATTCTCGAAATATTCCAAACTTAATAAAACATGAGTTTCGAAATTTTTTGAAGAATTCTGGAATTAAATACTGATTTTACAAATAAATGTAATCATAAAATTATTTAAAGATAAATAATTAATGAAATATTGATTTCTAAATTTTATAAAATCCCGGGAATAATTATTAAAATTATAAAGTCATAAAAACAATTTTAGAGACATTCCAAATATTTATGAAAATAAATCTGTAATAAAACCACTTTTAAAAGTGAAAACAAATCAATACAACTCAGTAATTAATTACGCAAATAAAACCTGTACACCATAATTCACACATAAATAATATTAAACAACACATAGCTGTGAAAACCCATACACATACTTTATATAATTAAATATTTAACCATTACATTTTAAAATAATACAAAATATACGAGTCGTTATATCCTTCCCCCTTTAAAAAGGTTTTGTCCCTGGAATCTGACTTAACTAAATAAATGACGATATTTATCAAGCATGTCTGACTCTAATTCCCAAGTAGACTCTTCTACTCGAGGATTTCTCCAAACCACTTTCACTATGGGGATAGACTTATTTCTAAGGACTCGCTCTTTACGATCTAAAATCTAGATTAGCTGTTCCACGTAGGACAAATCTGGTTGAAGCTCGATCGGTTCATACTCTATAACTTGATTCGAATCAGGAATATATGGCTTCAACATGGATACCTGGAACACGTTATGAATGTATTGCAACTGCGGGGACAACGCTATCTCGTAAGCGACTTTTCTTATTTTCTTCAAAACCTCAAATGGTCCTATATACCCTGGGCTGAGCTCACCTTTCTGACCAAATCGAACTAATCCTTTTCAGGGTGATGCTTTCAACAATACCAGTGATCCTACTTCGAAGTTTATATCTTTTCGATGCAAATCCGCATTCTTTCTCTATCTATCATGGGCTGCTTCAAAATTTTTCCGAATCAACGCCACTGCATCTTTGGTCTGCTGAACTAGCTCAGGACCTAATACTTTCTTCCACTACACCATAAAATACCTACTGTAACATCAAAAAAATGTTGCATTAGGGGGTAAATATGTTGCTCTTGCCCCACTTTTAAGCTAAGGTAACATTTTCTTAAAGATAGGTTTTTCCATGTTGCCTTATGGGTCCAAGGTAACATCTTTGGTGCCTAAGGTAACATCGTATTTTAACTTGTTTATATGATGCCTTAGCTTGCTAATGCAACAGAAAGAGAGATCAGTTGTAACTTATTTTTTATGTTACCTTAGAGTTCTAAAATGTTTTTAAAAAATGGGACCCATATTGGGGCCCAGGAGGGGCCCACTGTAACACTTTATAAAGCTATTGTAACACTTTACCAAAAAAATTAAAAATTTCTATTAGAATGTATATAATCCCAAAATACACCTGATTAATTATTATGTACTGGAGTATTACCTAGAGAAGGGATGAACTCTGCATAAAAACCAATCCCTATACAGGTGTACTCAGAAATCACCGAGTTCTGCACGCTACTTTGGTTATCTACAAGTCGAACATACAAAATATGTAATAAGAAAAAAGGAGCACCTGATACAGAAACTACAGATTATTAAACTGATTATTAAGGCACATTTATCATGTAAATTTTCTCATAAAAACATTTACATAAAAAGTTAGATGCCATGTAAAAGCCGCATAAAAATGTAACTATCAACCTGTTGAAGCTCTGTCCTGATTTAGTCAATAGTATATCCTGATCTTGGAGAAAAAACATATTCCAGAACCCATCAACCATGTGCTGAGTCTGTTAGAAATCATAAACCTTGTCGTCTATCATAGGTTAATAAATCCATAACAGGGGGAAACTTGGGCAATAAACTTAGACAACTCATGTTTATGCAAGCAATCTAGTGAGTTTTAATCCGATTTAAGGAGAAATTAATCTGTATTTCCAGTGAATCAAGGTCCTTTCTGTTTAGGGATCTCAGATCCTCCCCGTTTAGATTCCTGGAAGAAATAGAACAAAATAATATAGACAAAGACTTAATCAGTACTAGACCAAAAAAAGACGTAAAGAAATTGAGTTCTTCTCTGACATACAATAATCTTGGAGGGGGACAACAATCAGGAGAAACCTTGAAGCGCAAATCTGCAGGATAAGGGCCTCTATCCCTTAAAGTACAGTAAGCCTCTAAAATAATAATAACTTCATTAGCATTCTTTCCCAATCCATACTTTTGCTTAAAGTGTGCAACATTTTCAATGTGGCCTTGAAACAAGCAGAATGTATCATCCGTCACAGCAAACAATCTACAAGGAAAAAAGTATCTAATGGCCCAACCTCCTCAAAATTTCCAATTCCAACTATTCAGATAAACTTCAAAGTTGTTTGTACACAACTGGAAATATGATTCGATACAAAAATTCATTTTCGATAAACTAAAATCTCAATATAGAATTTCAGTAACTACTAATCTGAACAAACTTCATCAGCAAAAATACAAAAATTTAGAAAATATAGTTCCATTTACTTGACATAATCATTGTTAGAGCACTACAAAGATGTGAAATGAAAGCTCATTACTTACAGGTCCACCCTGCAACCGCATAATTATTGATACTTGATATTAAAAAGACCCTGCCAATGCAATTAAAACAAAATTATCAATATAATACTATCATAAAACATTATGGACAAACCTGGTAGTACTTACAAATACAAGCCCTAATAGGAAAATGTAAATTGAAGAGTGTTAAAACATAAATTTAGTGTTACCCATCAAATTAATGTATTTGTAAATATATTAGTATCAAGTTACTACCACCAAAGATTTTCTCACAACTACAAGTTCATGTTGTACCATTGCTGCAAGTTGTATCCCTTTCAACTATTTAAAATTATATAGATTCCATTTTTAAATGATTATAAACATTCAGACACCAAACAGTTCAAACATTGATAACTACTTTATAGGGTGAACATCCTTCATACGTCTACGGTAAATTGCACCAAAGTCAAAAATTATACAAGGTGGTGATATATATGCCAATATCAAATTTCTCCATAATAATTCTATATTTACACAAAAAAATCATACAGTGATTGCTTCATATTATACATTAAATTTTTCATGATGAAAACTAAGATACCATTAGTAATTTCCAGAAAAAGAAATAAAACAAAAAGCAATCCTCTTCTTTACCTTATAATCAAAATACCCTGGTCTAATTTCATGGCTCTCTCCCTAAAGGCATGTTGACCATTGAACTTGTTCAGATAACCCTGAAAAGGAATAATAATTTAAGATTCTAGAGCATTGACTTTAAAAAAAAGGAAACACAGACACTCGTATCTGCAAGACCTTTGTTTATATAGAACTCAAATTCTTTGCAAACATACCTGGTCTGGAGTCCATTCTGGTGGGTAGTAAAAATTGTCCCCTCTAGCAGTTGCAAGCGTAGACTAGAAAAAAAGAAACAAGTAAATTTTAAGCATGGAATTGGAAAGTAAAGAGATCAACAGGACATTAACAAAGAGTGCTTGGATTAAGCTGTTCGATAATGTTATACACAAAACCAAATTATACAAAAGAACCAACAGCGAAGAAGTACCTTAAACTAATGAAGCCCTAATTCAACCAAACCAAGGAATCAATAATCCAAACCAAGGAAGCAATAAGTCCTGAAATAAATTGACCAAATAAATAACAGAGTGAAATTGAACAAATTAAGTGATGAAATAGATTTAATAAAAAAATCCCAAATTCAAACACAAGAACCCTAATTTTGACTAAGCCGAATTGAAGACCATAATGTTTCAAGAATATAAAAACCTAATAGATCTTAGGAGTGAATGAACTTTGACATAGCAGATGAGTGAAATTGAGACATTGCGAAGACAGATAGAGAGATGATGAGAGGCTCTAAGTGTAGGAGGGAATTAACGAGCGGATAGACATTGAGAAATGTGAGAGCTTATGTTAATTTTTGAGTAGCCCGCCTCTGTTTTAGTCCAAAATTTTCGGCCCGCCTCCTTGTCAAAAAAGCCCGTTTCTTATTTATTAATTTTTTAATATTCTATTTACTTTATTTTAAAATTCAACTTAAAAAATATTTATTATTTATTTTTTTCCATTATTTAAATTCGTACATTTATATCCTTATATTTTTTTTATAAAAATTTATATATCAATACTCATATTAAAATGAGAGGATATTTGTATATTTTTAATTTTCATTTATAATTAAAATGAGAATTTACTTAGATTTTAATATTTAATTACTTTCAAATCTTTTTTTCATAATTTTTGTTATTTATAAAATTCACATATCATTATATATATTAAAATCACATATTACCTTCCATTCTTGTTAAAATATTTATATTGAAAATTGGGGAAATGTGTAGTATTTTTATTTTTATCTTAAATAATTAAATTGAAAATAAAACTGATTTTATATTTTATAAATTAATTAATTTTCAAGTTCCATTTTAAATTTTTTACATTTTTTTATGTAAAATATTTGTATATCATCATTATTACATTTTACATCACCTTAAATTCTTAAAAAAATCATATTTATCTTTAAAATATATTATATGTATCTTTAAGTACTCTAAGGTAACACTTATTCATCTATGTTACAAACATTAACACTTTTTATCTATTGTAACACCTCATTTCTGGCTAAGGTAACATAAAAAACACAATGTTAAATTATGTCATAAGGAGCATAGCTAAGGTAACATACCAGGTAACATTTATAGGATGGGGGTTGTGATAGGCCATCTATGGTGTAGTGTTTTCTCCCACTTTATCCCAATATAATGGTGATCTACACTTGCGTCCGTACAAAGGTTCATAAGGCGGCATTCTAATGCTAGTATGATAGGTATTGTTGTACGAGAATTCAATTAAAGGTAAGTGTACATCCCAATTTCCCTTAATATCCAAAACACAAACTCTTAACATATCTTCTATGGTCTGGATTGTTCTCTCACTTTGACCGTCTCTCTGAGGATGATAGGCGGTACTCATATTCAGCTTGGTTCCTAGACATTCTTGAAACTTGGTCCAAAACCTTGAATTGAATCTCGGGTCTCGATCTGATACAATGGACACAGGAACTCCATGCTTGGTTACTATTTCATCCAAGTACAACTTAACTAATCCAAAGAATATCTTTCGTTGATCAGGAGGAAATGTGCCGACTTTGTCAATCAGTCGATGATTACCCAAATGGCGTCATGATTAGCTCTCGTCTTTGGCAATCCCACTACGAAATCCATTACAATCTATACCCATTTCCATTGGGGAATCTTCAAGGGTTGTAACAATTCGCTTGGCCTTTGATGCTCCGTTTTCACAGTCTAGCACACGTGACATTTGCTAACCCAATTTGCAATATCTTTCTTCATTCCTGGCCACCAGAAGTTTTTCTTCAAATCTTGATACATCTTAGTGCTCCCAGGGTGGATAGAAAACTGAGAATTATGCGCTTCGTGTAAAAATTCATTCTTCAGTTCCGTCAAATTGGGAATCCAAATTCTGGAAGAGAATCCAAACATAACTTGGTTATCCTTTTGGGTACAAAGTTCTTCTCCTGTCATATTATCCAACTCTTGCTCCATAACTCCCTCTTGAAATCTTTTAATCTTTTCCATCAATGTTGGTTGAAAGTTAATCTCGTACAGTTGCTCCTTACCTTTTTTTGGTACTCGGACATCAATTTCCATCTTTTCCAGGTGTCGTGCTAAGTCTTCCGCAATCTGAACCATATTCGGTCTCTCTTTTCTACTCAAGGTATCAGCCACCATATTGGCCTTTCCTGATTGATAGTTAATGGAACAATCATAGTCCTTGATTAACTCTAACCATCTTCTCTGTCTCATGTTCAAGTCCTTCTGAGTGAATATATACTTCAAGCTCTTATGATCCGTGTAAATATCACACTTTTCTCCATATAGATAATGTTAGGTCACACACATTGTAGAAAGGGGTTGAATACAGTGTTTACTACAATCAAATTGAATATAAGAACTCAAGTAACAAAAAACAGATTTTATTCAACACAATAAACTCTATTACAATATGGAACTGTCCTCTCTCAGTGATGAACAAATTATCACAAGAGCTGCTAGGGTTGCAAAGAATAATAACTTCGATAAGGATAACACATATAGTGTAAAACCTATGCATGTGTTTATATACTACACAGTTACAAGATAAATTCTAATTGACATGGAATATGATTCTGCTTCCTAAAATATATCAACTAGTTGTCTTTTTTTCCAAGTATTCTATTCTTCATAGAATTCTTTCTTCATGTATATTTCTTTCTGTCTTAGTCTCGATCTTCTTTCCTTTCAATCAGCCGCCTGCCTTATCTGAAAGTCATCTTAAGTCCTGATATTATCTCCTGATAAATATCTTCTGATAACTTAAATTCTGATATCATAAGTTCTGTCTTCAGTATAAGTGCTGATTTTCAGTTAAGTACTGATTTATCCTGTTAGGTAAGATCTGAAAACTAAACACAAATCATATTACACATGACATTATCAAATATATCTAACAATCTCCCCCAACTTGTAAATTAGCATAATATACAAGTTCAACAGATATTTGATGATGTCAAAAACATTAAGTACAAATGCATGAGAATTTCACTAGATAACTACAACTTACAGTCCTTTTAGCTTTACCATCTCTAACTTCTGATAACAGCTTCAATCTGTATATACTTCAGAATTTAAGCAGTTGAAGATCTTTGACTTGGCTTCAATTTCTGATCTCTTTGATATCAGGAGTTGTTCTGAGATAGTTCTTCAACAAACATCTCTCAGCATATTCAAGTTCATTGACCATCCTCCTTTTAGCATTTATCAATTCAGTTGTATCTTCTCCAGTTTGAAAAATAGATGCTCTGAGATCATTTATCTTAGCTTTTCTTATCTCCTGATCTAGTCTAATCAGATATGCCTTGTCAGACTCTAGATTGAATTCCACAGCCTTATAACCCAGAAAAGTAGTTATAACCTTAGCAGAGTTAGGCTTCATTTCGATAATATCACCTTTGTGATCTCTGTACTTGAGACAGTATGTGCTGTCAGTCTTTACAGAGTAAAGCTTCTTCTGTCTTTGAATTTGTGACTTTAAATATCCTGCATCACTATCTGTTAATCTGTCTCTCACTTGAAGTAGGAATAAAACATGTTCCAGTTCCTCAAAATACTTCAGTGGTGTAGCATTCTGCCTAATTTGGTATACCCTTCCATCTGTCATAAAATATAACAAGATATGTTCTTTCAAGAAGGTATGGTAAACCATTTGTACAGATTCAAGTCGATTCAATCTTTCAGGAGTTGCTCCAACACCTGGTTCACTTAAGGAAGTTGGATCATTGGTAGTGTTGTGTACTCTTCTTTCATCAGAACTACCCAATCCAGATTTATCTCTTGCTTCGTTTCCTGTAACAACTCTTGCTTCAAAACCACTTGTTGCAGTCTTCAAAGGTTGAGCCTTTTTAGCTTTGGTGAATCCTGGTAGGAGTATCTTTGAAGGTTTATCATGAGCAATGTCAGAGGTTTCCTTTTCCTTATCTTCTGATATTAAGCCAACTTGAGCTATGTCAAAGGTTGCTTGCTTCACTGTCATATCAGAACTTACTATATCTTGACTCTGAACAACATGAGCCATGTCAGAAGTTGTTTGAAAAATCTTCTTATACATCAGAGTAAGATTAGCATCTTCTTCATCATCAGTTATTTCTTCATCCATGACTGGCATATAAACCTTTACAGGTTCATCAACTTTTTCTTTGCCCTTGGACCTTGGATCAATTTCCATTTGTGATTTGGCTTTGGCTGCCTCATAATTTGTTCTTTCCTTTATCACAATACCCTTAGGTTTTGGAAATTTCTTTTCTACAATAGAAGCTTTAGATTTTGTCTTGACACCTTCTGCTTTGAGTCTAGCTTCTTCTTCCTTTACTCTCAAAGTCCATTCCTGGATTTTCTTTAAGAAATAACTGCTTTGAAATTTCTTCATCAAGTTCCAGATGTTCACTAGAACTTATCCTTTTACCAGTATCAGAACTTATTCTTCTCCCAGTATCAGAACTTGTTCCTTGACTTGTAATTCTAGCTTTACTTGATGAAAGTCCTTTGCCTTGACCTTGACCTCTACCCTTGTTAGAGTTTCCCTGGTCATCATTTCCATCATCTTTTCCTTTCAGTGTCTGAATAGATTTGCATTTGGACTTAATCACTTTCTCCCCCTTTTTGGCATCAGCAGGTAAAAGAAGAGAGACAAGCAATTCCACTGAGGATTGGATCTCATTGATTTGATTCCGGTGAGAAGCTTGATTCTTCAGAATTTCTTCAATTTGAGTTTGTTGCTTCTCCTGAGTTTTCTCAATGTAGGCAATTCTGTCAAAGGCTGGCTTGAAAAATCTGTTCTTTTCAAGTTTCACATTCATATCTTTCTGGATCAAAGTTTCTTGAATTTTACTCACCTTGGCATGAGTTGTCGAGTGTTGACCTTGAAGGTGCCTAGTACTCAATGCAGTAACTCTCAGCTGTGTCTTGAAATCCTCATTTGTCAGCATTTCATCAGTTTTTGCCAGATGCTCAGCAAGAATCTTTTTAGAAGGAACAAAACTAATTGTGTTCCATTCCTTAGTCCACTCATTTCCTCTAGGAGTTTCACTCCAAGGTACTGGTGCTTCCCCTGTAACAAACTTCTTGACTAAATCAGCTTTATTAATTGTTTGTTGAGGTGCATGTCCTGATGGACCAGCTGCATCAACATCTAAATTAGCAGCAGCTTCACCAGTAGTTTCTTCATTGGTAGCATGAGAACTTGTAGATCCTGCAGTATCAACATCCTCAGATAAAATAGTAGTATGTGAGGCTATAGAGGCTTCAACATTATCCTCTAAATTCTGATCTGCAGCCAGGTTCTGATCAACATCCAAAATTGATGTTGTTGGTGGAGTGAGTTTAATTGGTGGAGCTTCCAAGTACAAAACCTCAGGCACAATCAGGTTATGAATATCAATTTCAGCACTTGTACTTGGTTCTTCAGTATGTACTGGATCAACTATAGGTGATATAGGGGGTGTAGGAATTCTGTCTTGAGCAGTTTCTGTTGTGCAGAAGGAAGTGATTCAATAACAATTGGTTCTGTTGAGATCAGAGATTCCTGATCCCCTTCCTTAGCTTATTCCACTACATCCTCTGAATCTGACTCAACTATGTCCCTGTGAGCTCTCTGTTTCTTTAACTTTTTCAAAGATGGAGACACTGTAGGAGCTTTATCATCAGATTTTAACTTTCTAAGCCTTTTGAGGGGCCTAAAAGTCCTAGTTACAGTATCTTTCTGAGAAGAAACCTTCTCAGCTTCTACAACAACAGGTTCTGATATGGGAACCTGTTCCTCAGTTATTTCCTCAAATCAACAGAATTTAATCAAAATATTCATCACAAAATAGAATTAAAAATCGATGAAGTAAGGATTAATAAACTACAATTAAACATGCACAATACATAATTTGAGAAATAAAGAACATATCTTGTAATTTAAAGAAAATTTCATTGATATATCAGATAAGTACATTTCATGAAATTTATCAATTACATGCAATTACAAGATAGTCCTATTATACGATTCTTAACATCAACAACCCTAGTCCTAGTATAAGATGACTGACAAAGCTGACGGTGAAGACAAACGGATGGATGACAATTAATTCTTCTTCCTACTTTCAAAAAAGAGAACAACAAGACGAATGATTTGCTCCTGCTGTTTAAGAATACAAAGATGATCTTCTCTTTGGAAAGACAACGGATCATTTTTAATGTTCTCTGGAAGTTGAATCCAGATGACAAATGGAATGTTGTTGATAGGAAATGAAGTCGGAATTCCATTTTGAAAGATAGTCATAGTATATGTGCCATAACAGTAATACCAACTAAAATGTGCCATTGTTTGAGAGAAATGAACATATGTGGTTTTTCTGATGAATGGTCAGTCATTTAAATAGGCAATGGAATACTAAGGGACGCGAGGAATGTGTAACAATTACAAGTAAAAATAATGACCCCTCGACTCCCTAGACTGATGTGTAATAATAACAGTCAGTAAAAGATCTAAAGCCAGAGTTAATGGGCATGGGATATAATAATAATTACTGTGCATGCAGTTTTTCAAGACATACACGCTAACCACTAACCAATAATGATTATAACTGTTTTATCTCACATAAACTAATATTCTGTAAAAATATAATTGTTCGAGTAATGACCAAAAATAAACCAAGTAAATAAATACTGCCACGTCAGCATCAGAACTTGATTATTATCAGGATTCAAAAGTCATCAGAATATGGCTCCTTAACTCGAAAAGTGAATGTGTATTCCTGTAATTCTTCACACAAATACTGATATGGTTTCATCAGAACTTTCATCAGAACTTGTCCTCAGAATTTATGCAATCTGACACATAAACTCTTCATCTAAAACAACATTTATCACCACAGTAATTTTCATCATTCATATAGAGTGTAAGTGTGTGCATTAAGCTAAATATCAGACAAAGAGTAAAGTCTGATTCACTTCAGTACATCTTAGAAATAAGGCATATGAAGAACTTCGCTCAAAATCTGTCATTATTCTGAAGTCTACTTTAGAATGAGTTCATGCATGAGTCCACCTCAACTGTTTTGTGCTTATTTTATGCATCTTTTGAAATTCTATTTTACAGTGGCTTCTCAGTATAAGTGAGTCACGACTGCTTATCAGAATTTATGTTGTTATCAGAGTATTTCTCCAATAATCATAGAGTGTGAAAAGTCACCAAGAAAATTTTATTTTGCTTTTCTAATGCATATTACTTAATACCAGCAATGCACTTGGGTCTTCCCTTCCACATTTTTACTCTAGATCTCAAAGGAGTACCTGATATTTATTTCTTTTCTTTTCTTTTTCTTTTGATAAGTGAGGTTTATCAGCACTTAGTACATCCATCAGATTTACTAACATAAGAACTTAACAGATAAGAAGCATTTATTCTAGTTTTTGACTTAGTAATAAGATACACAAAGTAAACTTAACTAAGCTCAATATCAGAATTTGCTTGTATTAAAAGATTTCCACATAAACAATTACTTCAAACATGGGATCTTTATTATATTAAAGACTACTAGGTCAGCATCTAGCACAGTTATCCTCATTGGATTGAATAGTCACAGAAACATTCATATCACTATCAGAGTTTAGAAATTCACATCAGACAACAATCAGCACTTAAGCAAAGTCCAATTTAAGCACATAATACACAAAGATAGTAATATTTGTAAATACTGATCATAAAGTCTGATGTATCAGAACATAAACTAAGCAGATTTAGACAAAAAACCTGAAACCATTCCAAGTTCATTTACCAATCTTGAAAAAGTAGCTTCACAAAGTGGTTTTGTGAAGATATCTGCTAGTTGTTGATCTGTTGGAATAAAATGCAATTCCACTGTACCTTCATCCACATGTTCCCTTATGAAGTGGTACTTAATGTTGATGTGCTTTGTCATTGAATGTTGAACTGGATTACCTGTCATAGCAATAGCACTTTGATTATCACAGTAAATAGGGATTTTAGAAAATTCTAACCCATAATCCAGTAACTGACTCTTCATCCAAAGAATCTGTGCACAATAACTTCCTGCGGTAATGTATTCTGCTTCTGCAGTTGATGTGGAAATTGACTTATGTTTCTTGCTAAACCAAGAAACCAATCTGCCTCCATGAAATTGGCAGCTTCCACTTGTGCTTTTCTTGTCAATTATGCATCCTGCAAAATCTGCATTTGAGTAACCTATTATCTTAAAGTCCGATTCTCTAGGATACCACAATCTCAGATCAGCTGTACCCTTAAGGTACTTGAAAATTCTTTCCACAGCTGTTAAGTGAGGTTCTCTTGGATCTGCTTGAAATCTTGCACAAAGACAGGTAGCATACATGATATCAGGTCTATTTGCAGTTAGATAGAGTAGTGAACCAATCATACCTTTGTAATCAGTAATATCTACTGGTTTACCAGTATCCTTATCCAACTTTGTTGCAGTGGCCATTAGAGTGGATGCACTTGAATAATCTTGCATTCCAAATTTATTCAACAAATTTCTGGTGTACTTAGATTGATAAATAAAAGTTCCTTCTTCATTCTGCTTGACTTGAAGGCCCAGAAAATAGTTAAGTTCTCCCAACATACTCATTTTATATCTTGACTGTATCACCTTGGCAAACTTCTTACAAAGTCTATCATTTTTAGAACCAAAAATGATATCATCAACATATATTTGCACCAAAAGTAAGTCATTTCCATGGATGAGGTAGAACAGTGTTTTGTCAATAGTCCCTCTGTTAAATTCACTTTCCAGAAGAAATTGAGCTAAAGTTTCATACCATGCTCTTGGAGCTTGCTTAAGGCCATAAAGTGCTTTATCAAGCCTGTAGATATGATTGGGAAATTTGGGATCTACAAAGCCTGGAGTTGTTCAACATATACCTCTTCTTCCAATTCTCCATTGAGAAAAGCACTTTTCACATCCATTTGAAAGACTTTAAACTTCTTGTGAGCAGCATAAACCAAAAATATCCTTATGGCTTCCAATCTAGCAACGGGTGCAAATGTTTCATCATAATCAATTCCATCCTGTTGAGAGTATCCTTTTGCAACCAGCCTTGCTTTGTTCCTTGTAATTATGCCATCACTGTCAGTTTTGTTTCTGAACACCCACTTTGTACCAACAACATACCTGTTCTTTGGTCTTGGCACTAGGGTCAAGACTTTATTTCTTTCAAATTCATGTAACTCTTCCTGCATTGCTTGCACCCAATCAGCATCTTGAAGAGCTTCTTCAATTTTCTTTGGTTCAATCTGAGAAAGAAAAGAAAGATAGAGATATCTATTTGATGTAGCTGTTCTAGTTCTAACACCTGCATCAGGATTTCCAATAATTAAGTCAGGTGTATGTGCTTTAGTCCACTTTCTTGCAGATGGAAGGTTTTCTCTAGAACTGGATGCTAACCCATGATCCATGCTGTCTCCATCAACTTTTTCTGATGCTCCCCCTGAAATTATGCTCTCTAAGTTGGATCCTTCAGAATTTCAGTTTCCAGAAATATCAGAACATGAGTTTCCAGAATTATCAGAACTTGGCCCATCAGAACTTGACGAATCAGAACTTGAAGAGCCTGTCGTAGATTCTGATGCTTCTTGAGATGTGGTTGGATCTTCAGTATGCTCCCCCTGTACAGGTGCATTTTCTTTAGGCGTAGTCACCACATTTTCGATAACATCAGAGTTTAATCCATCAGAGTTTGCAGTATCTGGATTTAGACTGTCAGGATTTACAGAATCAGAATTTAAAACTTCATTTTCAAATCTCAGCTGATCATGATCAATGAAATCTTCAAGTCCAGTAATCTTCTTATCATCAAAAGAGACATTGATAGATTCCATGACAACCCTTATTCTTAAATTGTAGACTCTGAAGGTTTTTGTAGAAAGTGGATATCCAACAAAAATTCCTTCATCAGCTTTTAGATCAAGTTTGGATAGTTGTTCAGGATGAGTCTTAAGAACAAAACACTTGCATCTAAATACATGAAAATAATTTAGATTTGGCATCTTTTTCTTCACCATCTCATATGGTGTTTTTTCATGCTTGTTGATAAGTGTTGCATTCTGAGTAAAATAAGCAGTCTGCCTAGCTTCAGCCCAAAAGTAGGTTGGCAACTTTGCTTCATCAAGCATAGTTCGTGCAGCTTCAATAAGAGTTCTATTCTTTCTTTCAACAACTCCATTTTGCTGTGGAGTTCCAGGAGCAGAAAATTCCTGCTTTATTCTATGGTCTTTGCAGAACTCTTCCATGATCAAATTCTTGAACTCAGTGCCATTATCACTTCTTATGATCTTCACAGAATCTTTGACCAATTTATCCAGTTGCTTGACATGATTAATCAAGATATATGCAGTTTCACTTTTTGTGTGCAAGAAATACACCCATGTGTATCTGGTGAACTCATCCAATATGACCATATCATATTTCTTCTTTGCAATAGATATGACATTAACTGGACCAAATAGATCAACATGTAGTAGGTGATAAGGCTCAAGAATTGATGATTCAGTCTTGCTCTTGAATGAAGATTTTCTTTGTTTTGCCTTCTGACATGAATCACAAAGGCCATCAGGAGCAAATACTGATTTTGGCAGTCCTCTCACAAGATCTTTCTTTACTAGCTCATTTATGTTGTTGAAATTTAAATGAGAGAGTCTCTTATGCCAATTCCAGCTTTCTTCAATTGATGTTCTACTCAACAGACAGGTTGCAGAACCATCAGTACTTGTTGAAAGTCTGGCCTCATAAATGTTACCATGCCTCTAACCTTTCAGAACAACTTTGCCTGTAGATTTGCTTACAACTTCACAGTGTTCTTCAAAGAAATTCACATGATAACCTCTGTCACATATTTGACTCACACTTAGCAGATTGTGTTTAAGTCCTGAGACCATAGCTACTTTTTCAATGATGACATTCCCAAGATTGATATTGCCATATCCCAGAGTTTTTCCAATGTTGCCATCTAAGAAACACCGAGGCCAGCTTTCTCCACAAAGTCTGATAACAAGGCTTTATTTCCAGTCATATGTCCTGAATATCCACTGTCCAGAACTAGGATATTTTTCCTGTTGCCCTGCAATCACAAAGACCACTAATGATTAGTTTTAAGGACCAAGACTTGCTTGGATCCTTTGGCCTTTTTAAGTTTGTTAACATTTGCAGCGGATTTAGCATCAGAGTTTATGTTAACAGTTTTCTTATCATAATTTGCAATATTAGACTTCACATCAGAATTTACACTAAAAGGAATAATGCTAACTTTCTTTACATAAGGTTTTATTTGATAATAATCATAGTACAAACTATGATATTCCTTACAAGTATAAATGGAATGCCATAAACTACCATAATAAAAACAAGGATTTTGTGGCTTATATCTAACAGACTGATTCTTAACTCCTGACTTAGAGGGTAAGGAGTTTATATTCTTATTCTTCCTGCAAAAAGAAGCCAGATGGTTAGAATTTCCACAGTTATGACATGTTTTTCTAGGAGCATTAGAAACGGGCTTATAATTGTTACTTTTGTTCACACCTTCCTTTCCATTCCTATTTTTCCTAGGTGGCTTTACCTTGTTTACATTCTTAACATCTTTCAGCTTATGCTTAAGCTACTTCTTAGTCATTAAGCCTATGTTAACTTCAGTTGGCTTATCCTGTTTAGGTTTGTCAGAAGTTACTTTCTCCTTAACTTCTGATTTCTCAATTTCAGACTTTGCAGTTATAAACTTAACAGGATTTACCTTTAGTTTTTGTTTAACAACTATAGGCTCAGTTTCTATAGTTCCCTTACTGTTCTTATCATCTCCATAGCCTAAGTCCTCTTTCCAGTTTCCACTACTAAGAATATCCTGAGTTGCTTTACTAGAGTTAGTCCAAGTCCTGATAATTTCTCTTTCCTTTTCTAACTCAGTTTTTAGAGATTCATTCATTTTTAGCACTTCATCCCTAATATAAAAGGCATCATCTCTATCTTTATGAGTTTGATGGAACATGACTAACTCTTTTTCTAAATAATCATTCCTCTTTTTATAAGCAAGATTTTCAGAAGTTAGTCTTTCACATGTTAAAGTTTGATCTTTTTAGATAATGAACATGGTTTTAAGATATCTTCTCAACTCAGTAATATCATCAGTATGAAAGGCATAAGTAGTTTGAGGTACCTTTAAGTCATCAGTATCAGAACTGCTATCAGCATTTGCCATCAAGGCATAGTTTTCCTCATCCTCAGAATCTGAAGCATCTGACCAGCTTTTCTTCTTTGTGATAAGGGCCTTGCCTTTGTCAGTTTTCCCTTTTCTGCAATCAGGAGATATGTGGCCTTTCTCACCACAGTTGTAGCATTTAACATTTGAGTAATCTCCTCTGTCAAACTTTCCTCCTTTGCGTTCAGATTTTCTGAAACCTTTCTTATCAGAACTTGCACCTTTCCTGGAAAACTACTTTCCTCTCCTGAATTTCCTGTATACAATCTTTGTGATTCCTTTCACCATAAGAGCACACAGCTTCATCATCTCTTCATCAGGGTCGATCTCAGGTATACTTTCAGTATCTGAGTCATCATCACTATCAGAACTTGATGACTCAGTATCAGACTTTGTGATGAGAGCCTTGCCCTTGCCTTTCTTTGAGGCAGCAACTTTGGGACTGTAATAACCCCAAAATTTTGGACTTTTTGTAACCCTTATGAATAGTGAATTTGTTGATTATGCTGAATAAGAAAACTTTTCATGCCACACTTTGTAGGGGTTCTTTTATTGTTATTCTGAGATCTTATTAGTACTCTATATGGTATATAAGTGTATGTAAAGATCGTCAGAATCCAAATTCGAACACTTTGATTTTTCCCGAAAATCCACCAGATATCGAAAGAATTGAGTATAAGGTAACAGGATAAAAAGGATTTAAATTCAAGGATTATAAGAGAGGATCATAAAAGGAATATAATGTATTGAGAAAGGTTAAGGGAACCCAAGTAATAAGATCCCGGGTATGATTCCTCAAACGATAAACGAAAACGAAAGTTAAGCGAACCGTATAACAGATCACCGATCATTAGCCAAGTAATTAGGAGTTAATCAAAGAGGTTAGTGATGATGATGTCATCACACCAACAAGAAGTAGAGAAGTGTGGGAAGATGACATAAGAGGATGACATAAGCATGACACAATGGGAAGGATGTGTTGGTTGATTATAAACCACACAAAATTTACCATGGTTAAAAGGTAATTAAGCAAAACAAAAGGCAAAACAACCAACAAAACAAATCACAAATCACAAAAACACATTTTACTCCACCTTTTCAAGAAGAAGCTCTCGACCCCTTGTATTTTTCAAAGAAAGAAAAACTCAAATTCAAGTTCCAAGCTTTGTTAATTAGTGAGGTAATTATCTAAGGTTCCTTGTACATAGATATAGATATCCTGTGAATCTAAGCTTCAAATTCCTTCACAATCTCTTCCTATAATTCATGGAAGAAGAGAGTGAATAGTGTTTTTTAAGAACTTGAAATTTTGATCTTGTGTTTTTGTTTAGATAAAGCTTTAGTAAGGATTTTCCAAGGTTGTTTCAAGCTCATTAGGTACTCCTACTCACAAGGAAGGTATAATCTCTTAACCTAGCATTATTATTGAATGTTAAGAGCTTATTATGAGTAGTATAGTTCATGTGAGGCATGATTATTGAATATTTAGAGATTGGTTAGTTTTGTAATGTTTTGGAGTTGTAAATCTTGATGATTTGTTAATGAACTTAAGTAAGCTCTTAGTTCATAATTGAGAAGTAGTATAAATTGAAAATATTGAGTTGTTGGGGCTGTTGTAGTAAAGAATGGATGAAGTTTGGTTGTAGTGGTGATTGTGGGTTGAATTGTGAATTGATTGAAATGGTTTAAATTTGGTAATCGCGTAATATAGTCGTCGGAATGCCCGATTTACTTTAGACTGCTTTTGTTCTTAACATCAGGACCCATGAACTCACTGTTAGGTTTTGACCTTTCCATTATTAGATAGTTCATGTTACGAGCTTCGTTTTGATATGTGGTTTGCTTGAATCTGATGTACGGTTTAGGAGAAATGACCGTTTTAAGTAACGGCGTTTCGCGACCGAACCCTTACCCCTCGCCTTACTTTAAAACCTTGGTTAAGGCCCTTAAATGACTAATTGGAGTATAAAACAATTACGTAAAGTGGATTAGGCAGTTGGTAGGGTACTCGCGAAAGAATCGCCTTAAAACCATTAATGGTTAATTTATTAAAAATGGTGGAGCCGAGGGTACTCGAGCGACTTAAGTGAATCGTTAAGTACAAAAGGGAACGTTAGGGTCTAATTGGTTAAAGTATAGATTCATAAGCGAATTTGGTTTAATTCCAACTTATATGTTCTTTATAGGTTACCAGACTCGTCCCAAGCCTTTTATCACCCCCAGTCGCTCAGGCAAGTTTTCTACCCGTTATACTGTTATTGTGATGTATATATGTATATACATTATCTTGTGATAGATGCATGATGGTTAATTAGCAAATCTTGCAATATATATTGGAGCATGCTGATATGGGATATATGCATGTCTGTTTCGTAATCTTGATATCTATCTGTTGTTTCAGTGCTTATAGTTGCATAATACATATGCTAGAGATAAGCAGTAATTGTGTATACCCTTAGTATAGGGGACCCAAAGGTGAACATTTTCTAAAACCGGGAGTCGATGTTCCCGAGTATATTATATATATTTATATATATATATATAGATATAGTTTTCAAAACTATTAATCGAATAAGGTTTATTCGAGAACTTTATTTTTATTAATGAATATTATTTTGAATATTCATTCGAGGGCTTATGACTCCGTTTATTCTATTTAATGAATATTATTTTGAATATTCATTCGAGGGCTTATGACTCCGTTTATTTTATTTAATGAATATTATTTTTGAATATTCACTCGAGGACTTATGACTCCACTTATTTACTAAATAGCATTCTTTATTTTATTAAAGAATAATGTTTCGATAATCAAACTTATTTTCGATTATTCAAATAAAGATCATACTTTCGTATAAGTATATCTTTGGTTATTTATTATTCATTTCAAGTATGAGTTTTAAAACTCCTACCTCGATTATTTTTATAAGGATCATCCTTATGGGAGTATTATTTAAATAATAATATTCATATACTTTCTAACATATCGGGACTGATTTATTTTATTAAATCAGCGTTACTCTAAACATTCTTTAAAATGTTTTCGAGTCTTCAAAATGATTTTAAAAGTTAGGGCGGATCCCAAAACTCATTTTTATATTTAAGATCCTCCTTTCGAAGGGGATTTAAATACTCGCTCAAAACCTGAGGGATCCGGCTCTGTGGTGTGTTTTATATTCGCAACAAGGTTGCTGTTTTGATAAAAGAGTTTTTGATTACTTACCCAACACTCGGGAAGTAAAATTCTTAGAACAAGTTAATCCATTAACAGGCACCGCCTGGGAAATATCGGTGAGTTTTTCCTTTCCAACTAGATACGACTTCTTGGTTGAGCCGTATCAACAAGTTTCTACTTGGGGAAAGGGAGGACAAACTTTACATTTCAGAGTCATGGATTTCATCTGAACTAGGAGTGGCGTAAGTGGTCGAGTGGCACCGGCCCAGCCTTATTATATTGGCCCAAATGGCCTGGAAGTTCCGCTAAGACGGTCCATTCCTTAGGAGTGCAGTGTTCGGTTGACAAGTAAATCCGACAGGTTCTCCTCTACATGTAGAAAATGGTGGGGTTGTACTACTGCGACTGATCATCGTAAGTGGTCTTCCTGGCGCGGCAAACTCCCGTAATGAGTTCATTATCCAGTTGGATATTTCTACAACACTACCCGGAGCATTTCGATCGAAAGGCTACGAATGGGTGGTTGTCGAAGCATTGACAGGGTCAAACAATTATAATGGTTTTTCCATCGAATGAAGTATCTCGTAACTTAATTTCCTAAAAAAATTATTTCAAAGATTGAATCTATTCAAGTCTTAACTTGTGGTCTCATCTATGGGATGAACTTTTGAAACTTATTATACTTTGAACAGCGGTAGTTCAAGTAGTTTTCTAAAAATGGTATAAGTATAGTGAAGTAATTGGTAACTTCATCTTCCTTTAAGCTTATATCCAGTAAGTAATAACCTTACACTTGATAAAGGATTCTAGTAAGTTATCCATGTAGATACTTGATTTATTGTTTACACTATATATTATCTTGTGAGCTGTAATGCTCACTCTTGCTTCATTTCTTCATCACACAACAACAGTTAGGAAAGATGGCCAGACTCAAGCAGACCCAGCGCAAGCGCGTGGGAAGCATCCCGCGTATTCCCGTTGATATCATAGCTGCTATAGCTACAAAGGTAGATCTATTTGTAGATCAGGCATTCTACTTTTGGGAATCAATTATGTATAATTATAACTTGTGGCAGATAATAGCAATTAACTGTAAACTTATCAAGTAATCATTTTGGGTTGTACTAACTTTTAAATTGTGGTTTCAAGGACTTGTACTTATTTCAATTTCATCTCTGAGACTATAACGTGTTGTGGTGTGTGTTAGTGTGGGGTCACAGAATGAGGTTATTTATTATTAATTAAGTTAAGTGATATTGTGGAAAGAAAGACCGTGACGACCCGGATCCCCGACCCCGGATCTGGGGGTGTTACAGAAATGGTATCAGAGCTAAGCGTTATAAACCTCAGAGATGATGTGACGTTAAAATAATAAGTTCACTAAGATAATAAGAACTCTTGCCAAGTTCATAGTCGGACTACCTAACGTAGTACTGACAGTTAAAACCCCTATGGGAACCCTTATAAATATCATGATAGAAGCGTAGTTCGTTATCGTATATGGTAGCGGGACTCCGAACCGTGAGGTTGAGGAGCAACAGTGCGATGATGTTTTATTACTTATTGGAGATCAGATTGTGGATCCGATAGAGCGTCCTAACAAGGGACCAGATGATGTTCATATTGAGGATGTAGTGGTTGAGGATGTTGTCCTAGAAGGGATTGTTGCTAAGGAGGATCCCGTGGAGGATCCTGACAAGAATGAATAAAGGACCACTGAGGAATTGATAACCATGGTTAGGGCGACTACCAAAGGTAAGATTGGCCGATCACTACCGGAGGTTCGTTCAAGTTTGTAAAGATAGTAGCCCCTTTAACGCGGCTTACTCGTAAGACTGAGAAGTTCGAATGGACAGAAAAATGCGAGAACAGCTTTTAAGAACTGAAGCAAAGGTTGGTGACGACCCCTATGTTGGCGTTGCTAGATGGAAAAGGAGATGTTGTGATGTGTAGTGACGCTTTGCATAAGGAATTAGGGTGCTTCTTATACAGCACAGCAAGGTAATCGCGTATACGTCAAGATAATTAAGGGAATATAAAATTCGATATCCCCACCGATGAGCTTGGGCTCGTGGCAATAGTTTTGCCCTAAAGATTGGAGGCACTACTTGTATGGAGAGAAATGCGAGATTTACAAAAGCCATAAGCGCTCTAGCACATTTTCACGCAGAAAGAGCTCAACATGCGCTAGAGGAGGTGGTTAGAGCTAATCAAGGATTATGATTATGAGATTCTTTATCATCCAGGGAAAACCAAAATGGTGGCTAATGCCCTTAGTATAAAAGAGAGACTCAAGATGAAAATGTCTTTGGGAGAGTTGATAAGGGATTTTGAGAAAATGGAAATAGAAGTGAAGGTAATCGGATCCGGTACCGAAAAGCTGTTTGAGATTGCAATACAGCCCGAATTATTGGAAAGATCATATTGTCCCAAGAAAAAGTGATGAATGAAGACAAAAAGCCAACAAATAGAGAAGAGATTAATTCCTAGAAAGATGATGAGAGAATAATGAGGTATCCCTACAGAATTTGGGTTCCAAATGTTCAAGAGCTTAAGGACTGGATCTTAGATGAAAGTCATAGTTCGAGGAATAAGAGTTAGGGCAAACCCTGAATGTGATAGTCAGGGAGGACGCCATCAAGATAGAAGGAACCCATAACATAATGAAGTGGAAAATGAGGATTTAAAACATGTAGGATGACCCCGATTATGGGGAGGATGAGAAAACATTTCATACTGAGAAAATAGAAGTCGAGCAAGATAGGGAGAACCAGGACGGTACTCCTATGGGGCAATTCATGGACCTGCCTAAACAAAAATTATACTTTTATTCCCAAACACCACCCTGAGGAAACAATGCGGTGGGAAATTCTTTTAGGACCTTTAAGTCGCTAAGCTCTCAGAGTTCCAAGGAACAAGCTGACCTAGCCGAGGCAAGAGTCTGGCTAAAGGAAATAGAGGAATGATTTTATATTCTAAATGATTGAGGAAGCGCAAAAGACTATTTTTGTCACTTACCTTCCTAAGAGAGAGGCCACCCGCTGGTGAAAGGCGAAGAAAGACACGGGGCCAGAGGTTATAATAAAACGATTAAAGTTTAGTCAATTGTTTTCGGGAAAGTACTTCCCAAGGTTATAAAGATAGTGTAAAAGATTTAGAGCCAGAACAAAGGCGGACAAGTATGATGAATCATGAAGCTAAGTTGTAAAAGTTGTCAAGATTCGTTCTGATGACAAGAATCCCAGAATGACGTGATGTTTGAAATCAATATTTATGTTGTGTTGGTTCATGTAATGATTGTAATAGAAACAAAAATAAAAGACTGAAAAGGGAAGGAGTATAAAGGGATATAAAGGAAATAGAGTTGAGAAGTGATAAGGGAGTTAGGTTTGGGAAACCCTAAAAAACCCTTGCAATAAATATAGAGAAGTGTGTCATCATCAGCGCGATGGTGACTGATCATGAGATAAATTCAAGGTTTGAAGGCGTAAGAGATACGTATAGTTAATCCCCTTGAAGTTGAGAGTATTCGATGAAACTTTGAGATAGATCGATGGATTAATAAGGAAATATAGATGGGCTGAGGAGATGGGATAACAAGATATTTGGAAAATGGGATGAAGGAAATGACCTTCAAGAATGGGAAGTGTATGTAAGACCTGTGACTTGATGCCCAAAAAGAGAGATACCAAGTATAGAAGATATCTCAATATTGAGATGACTGTTGAGATAAACAACAAAAGTAAATGAGGAATTATTAAGAAGAAGTTCACGTTGAACACGACCAATATCTTCCAGAACATCCCTGTTGTCATTACCAAACTAGGAAAGAAAAGCGGGTAACCATTGTTATCTTTTGAAGACCATATGGGTTGACATCAGTTTGAATAAGGATGTTATCGTGAAATTAGGAATATACTAACGAGGTGGGAATGATTGAATAAGACATCCTTATCAGGGATATATGACTTGATTTATCCATGGAAGGATGCATGTACCATTTTAAAGGTGGAATTAAGGATAGAACATTGGTAACTTAAAATGAATCTTAGGGGAATGCATAAAGGTTGGCATTTCACCCTTAATAGGGATAGTATGAGTTTTGACAGTATGAATTGGAAAGGATTAAGGTAACAGCAACCTTTAAGGATCAGTGGAGAAATTTTTTAGAAGTATATAGACAATGATTCTGGTATTAGTAAATGGTATCTTGATATGCCCTGTGCCTAGGGTGTACCTGATGAAGACTTTTAGGATAACCTTAGAGGTTTTATAAGGAGAAAGGTAATATTCAAAGTTCTCAAGAATAGAAATTTTGATGAAGGAAATATGACGTAATTATAATAATGTCAGGTGGGGCACGTGTTGAACCATAAGAAAGTATAGATCGACCCAATGAGGGTCAGGATTGGTGAAAGCAAGAAGGACCCAAGATAAAAGACGTCCTAAGTATGATCGAGAGTCAGCCGTGATAATGTTCACATTTAAATACTAAGGTGATGCTTATGGAAAAATGGTGATTTTTTTTCTAACAAGAACTTAAGAAGAGCATTTTCACATAAGTAGTGATTGGAAATGAGGTAGAAAATTTAGTTGGAAGTGGTTCAAAATGACATTGATTGTAAGGAAATTTTACTATCAGGAAAGGCCAAAGAGGTGGTCGACACTTTAAGTGTAATAGGACAATTATAGGCGCTCGTGCCAGAGGAATAAAGTGATCATGGTTAAATCCGTTAAGGTTGTATTTTTGTGTGAAAGATTGGCATTCCTTCTGATGACTGTGCGGTACTCAACCGTAATAGTAGTTTGGTAAAGATTTAATTCATGTAAGCGCCGTGAGCGGGCTATCTATCTTAGAAGGTCCTATCTTGAGAATAAACCAGGACCATGTTATGAAAGTACTAAATGAACCTTTAAGCTTCATATCTCCTAATAAAGAAATATGGTTAATAATGGTATTAGTCTGCTATCGTTGCTTTCATTGAAACTCTTCTGCAATTTTATCTCCTTCATGTCATATGTACGTCAGGATCTGGAGTGTTCTTCATGAATCATGAATGGTGATTATGTTAACTCATTAAAAGATTATTATACGGCATATATGGACTCCGTATGATTAGATAATAAGATTCCGAGGAAAACAAATGACTACCGTAGGTCCGTGGTGGACTATAGTAATGCATCAACGATTCTATGAATATTTATACGATGACAACTGTGAGAGTTGTAATGTAATGAGCGGTGAGATTGAGTACCACTAATCGGGTCGTGGTGATGTATAAGTTATTATTGATAGGCTATTTAAGTCGATTATCTACCTATTGAATATTTATTTCTTCTTATCAATAGAGGGTCGTATTACTATACGAGGAAGGTTGTGATGGAAGCATAGAATTATAATAACGATGATGTCTAGAATGAAATCCCAGATTCGATTTTTGATGTCGAGGGAGTTTCAAAGGTGATTGTTTATAAGCTCGAGCAAGAGCATGGGTCCATAGAACGATGGACGGAATAGTAAATATTCAGACACGTGAAATACGATGCGATAATACTTGATGTTGAGATATATACATATATATTTTTTATTTTCCTGTGAGAAACCTCTATAGTTCAGGGGGGTAGACTCCAAGCCAGATATTTTGTGGCAGTATTTTTTTATATATACAATTCTCTTCAATTCATTCTTTTCTGCCCTTTTCATTTCGTGTAATCTGAGAAGAACAACCCTTTCAGAAGGGGAGGTATTGCCGAATGACTATCTATCTGTGTGATAGAAGCCTAGTAGGATACCACATGTTGTTTAATTGCTTGTCAAGTACTAAAGGCTGACCACGTTCTGTACTAACTATGCAATAGAACAAGTGTTCATGATCATAGTGATCTCTCAATAAATTCTTTTACTTCTATACGAAGGACTAAGCTTTCGAAGATGGAGGCAGCTAGAGATGAAGTGGTACCAAGTACGGTGGTATTCCGATTCTAACGCGTTTGTGGTACTAAGGTCAATGAAATTATTAGAAGGTTATAGAACGCTAGAGAGTGACAGTATAGGCATAATGGTATTATGAAGGGAAGATAGTAATGATTACGAACTGGAAAGGGGTGGGTATTGCGAAACAAAAGCTATAACGCTAGAAGTTATGATGAGGGTCTGTGCAATAGACTTGAAAGAATTTGGAATGATGACTTAACACGAATTGAGTTTTCTTACAATGATAGATGATATGTCAGTATCGAGATGTCGCCTTATGCGATCCTTGAGGGAAGATAATGTCGATCTCCCTTATTTTAGGATGAAGTTGCAGAGCGCAAGATACTCGGACCAGCAGTGGTCCAAAGGACCAAGGATATAATAGATCTAATTAGAGGATGGCTGGTAGTAGCCCAAGATGGACATAAGAAGTATATTGATTTGACACAAAAGGAAAAAGAGTAGGAAGTAGGGGACCTAGTGTTGTTATAGGTATTCCCTTGGAAAAGATGGATGTGGTTCGGAAAGAAAGGAAAGCTAAGCCCACGAATTGTTGGACCCTTGGATATATTAAGTCATATTGGGAAGTTAACATATGAGCTAGCCTTACCCCGAACCTGTACCAAGTTCATAACGTGTTCCATGCATCAATGTTAAGGAAGTGTAATCCGGATGCCAGACAAATAGGGGCATATGAGCACATAGGCATGCAACCAAACGTAACCTATATGGAGCAACCGGGAAAGGTTATAGATTGAAAAGGAACAAGTGCTTAGGAGAAGGGTTATCAAACTAGTCAGAGTTTGATGGTAGAACCACAATGTGGGAAAATTGACTTGAGAGTTAGAAAGTGCAATGCTAAGAAAGTATCCCTATTCATTGTTATCTGATTCCGGGACGGAATCCTTTTAAGGAGGGGAGACTGTAATAACCCCAAAATTTTGGACTTTTTGTAACCCTTATGAATAGTAATTTTGCTGATTATGCTAAATAAGAAAACTTTTCATGCCACACTTTGTAGGGGTTCTTTTATTGTTATTCTGAGATCTTATTAGTACTCTATATGGTATATAAGTGTATGTAAAGATCGTCACAATCTAAATTCGAACACTTTGATTTTTCCCGAAAATCCACTAGATACCGAAAGAATTGAGTATAAGGTAACAGGATAAAAAGGATTTAAATTCAATGATTATAAGAGAGGATCATAAAAGGAATATAATGTATTGAGAAAGGTTAAGGGAACCCAAGTAATAAGATCCCGGGTATGATTCCTCAAACGATAAACGAAAACGAAAGTTAAGCGAACCGTATAACAGATCACCGATCATTAGCCAAGTAATTAGGAGTTAATCAAAGAGGTTAGTGATGATGATGTCATCACACCAACAAGAAGTAGAGAAGTGTGGGAAGATGACATAAGAGGATGACATAAGCATGACACAATGGGAAGGATGTGTTGGTTGATTATAAACCACACAAAATTTACCATGGTTAAAAGGTAATTAAGCAAAACAAAAGGCAAAACAACCAACAAAACAAATCACAAATCACAAAAACACATTTTACTCCACCTTTTCAAGAAGAAGCTCTCGACCCCTTGTATTTTTCAAAGAAAGAAAAACTCAAATTCAAGTTCCAAGCTTTGTTAATTAGTGAGGTAATTATCTAAGGTTCCTTGTACATAGATATAGATATCCTGTGAATCTAAGCTTCAAATTCCTTCACAATCTCTTCCTATAATTCATGGAAGAAGAGAGTGAATAGTGTTTTTCAAGAACTTGAAATTTTGATCTTGTGTTTTTGTTTAGATAAAGCTTTAGTAAGGATTTTCCAAGGTTGTTTCAAGCTCATTAGGTACTCCTACTCACAAGGAAGGTATAATCTCTTAACCTAGCATTATTATTGATTGTTAA
Organism: Apium graveolens; assembly: GCF_009905375.1. Taxonomy (NCBI): domain Eukaryota; kingdom Viridiplantae; phylum Streptophyta; class Magnoliopsida; order Apiales; family Apiaceae; genus Apium; species Apium graveolens. The sequence goes on from NC_133650.1 coordinate 159,282,075, forward strand.
GAGCTTATTATGAGTAGTATAGTTCATGAGAGGCATGATTATTGAATATTTAGAGATTGGTTAGTTTTGTAATGTTTTGGAGTTGTAAATCTTGATGATTAGTTAATGAACTTAAGTAAGCTCTTAGTTCATGATTGAGAAGTAGTATAAATTGGAAATATTGAGTTGTTGGGGCTGTAGTAGTAAAGAATGGATGAAGTTTTGTAATAACCCCAATTTTTTTTTTGAAATTTTTGGAAACCCTAATGAATAGTGTTTTGCTGATTATGCTGAATAAGAAAACTTTTCATGCCACACTATGTAGGGGTTCTTTTATTGATCTTTTGGGATATTATTAGTACTCTATGTGGTATATAAGTGTATGTAAAGATCGTCAGAATCCAAATCCGAACACTTTGATTTTTCCCGAAAATCCACCAGATACCGAAAGAATTGAGTATAAGGTAACAGGATAAAAAGGATTTCAATTCAAGGATTATAAGAGAGGATCATAAAAGGAATATAATGTATTGAGAAAGGTTAAGGAAACCCAAGTAATAAGATCCCGGGTATGATCCCCCAAACGATAAACGAAAATGAAAGTTAAGCGAACCGTATAACATATCAGCGGTCATTAGCCAAGTAATTAGAAGCTAATCAAAGAGGTTAGTGGAGATGATGTCATCAAACCAATAAGAAGAGGACAAAGGTGGGAGGGTGACATCACTTGGTGACATAAGCATGACCATAGCAAAGTGTGTTGTTGGTTGATTTAGAACCACACAAAAGTTACCATGGTAAAAGGTAATAAAACAAAACAAATCAAATCAAAAAATCAACCAACCAAGGCAAATCAAAACAAATCACAAAAACACAAAAGCTCTTCCCTTTTATTCAAAGAAAAGCTCTCGGCTTTTTCTTATTTCAAGAGAAGAATTTTCAAAAATCAAGATCCAACCATTGTTAAATCACAAGGTAATTATCCAAGGTCCCTTATGCTTAGTTATGGATATCCTATAAGTTTGAGCTCCTAAATCATTCACAATCTCTTCCTAAAAATCATGGAAAAAGATGGTGAATAGTGTTTTTCAAGAACTAAAATTTTTGTTCTTGAGTTTTTGTTTAGATTAAGCTTGGATAAGGACTTTTAAGGGTGATTCCAAGCTAATTACTTGATTCTCCAAGCGTGAAAGCGGTCAAATGGAAGTTGTTCTTACTTTCGAACGGAGAAGCACCAACTCCAAGCTTAATCTAAACAAAAACTTAAAAGTCGGTGAATCTAATATGAATATGTTGTTATAATTCATGAGAGGCTTGATTGTTGTGTATGTAATGGTTTTGTGAAGTTTTTGGAGTTGTAATTCTTGGATTGTTGATTAATGAACTTAAGTATAGTTTAAATTCATGTTTGAGAATAGTATAAATTGATAATGTTGAGTTGTTGGGGCTATTATGGTGAAGTATGTATGGAGTTTTGATTGGGATGTTGATTGTGGGTTGATTGTGGGTTGATTTGGAGTGGTATAAATTTGGGTAATCGCGTAAACATAGCCATCGTAATATCTGATTTACTTTAGACTATTTTTGTTCTTAACATTAGGACCCATGAACTCACTGCTAGGTTTTTACCATTGCCATGATTAGATAGTTCATGTTACGAGCTTCATTTTGATATGTGGTTCGTTTGATTCCGATGTACGGTTTAGGAGAAACGACCGTTTTAAGTAACGTCGTTTCGCGAACGAACCATTACCCCTCATTTTACTTTGAAACATAGGTTAAAGACCTAAGAAGACTAATTGGAGTATGAAACATTTATGTAAAGTGTATTTGGCAGTTGGTAAGACACTCGCGAAAGAATCGCCTTAAAAACTCTTAATGATTAATTTATTAAAAATGGTGGAGCCGAGGGTACTTGAGCGACTTAAGAGAATGAGTAAGCACAAAGCGAGCGTTAGAGTCTAAATTGGTTAAAGTATAGATTTATAAGTGACTTTGGTTTAATTCCAACTTATATGTTGTTTATAGGTTACCAGACTCATCCCAAGCCATTTATAACCCCCAGTCGCTCAGGCAAGTTTTCTACCCGTTATACTGTTATTGTGATGTACATATGTATATGCTTTATCTTGTGATAGATGCATGATGGTTAATTAGCAAATTCTTGCGATATATTGTAGCATGTGATATGGTATATATGCATGCCTGTTTCATATTCTTGATACATATATCTGTTGATTCAGTTGATAATACCTATGCTAGAGATAAGCGGTAATTTGCATATACCCTTAGTATAGGGGACCCAAAGGTGAACTTTTTTTCTAAAACCGGGAGTCGATGCTCCCGAGTATAATATATATATATATTTATATATATATATATATGAATAGTTTTTAAAACTATGAATCAAATAAGGTTTATTCGATAACTTTATTTTATTAATGAATATTATTTTGAATATTCATTCGAGGACTTATGACTCCGTTTATTTTATTA